>NW_027184847.1:0-117880 GCF_040668555.2 Bombus flavifrons | reverse complement strand
TAACGTTATATAGTATTACGTTATGACGTATAACGTTATATAGTATTACGTTATAACGTATAACGTTATATAGTATTACAATATAACGTTATATAGTATCACCATATAACCTATAACGTTATATAGTATTACGTTATAACGTATAACGCTATATAGTATTACGTTATGACGTATAACGTTATATAGTATTACCATATAACGTATAACGTTATTTACTATTACGTTATAACGTATAACGTTATATAGTATCACCATGTAACGTATAACGCTATCTAGTATTACGTTATAACGTATAACGTTATACAGTATTACGTTATAACGTATAACGTTATACAGTATTACGTATAACGTATAACGTTATATAGTATTACGTTATAACGTTATATAGTATCACCATATAACGTATAACGTTATATAGTATTACGTTATATCGTATAACGTTATATAGTATTACGTTATAACGTATAACGTTATACAGTATTACGTTATAACGTATAACGTTATATAGTATTACGTTATAACGTATAACGTTATATAGTATTACCATATAACGTATAACGTTATATAGTATTACGTTATAACGTATAACGTTATATAGTATTACGTTATAACGTTATATAGTATCACCATATAACGTATAACGTTATATAGTATTACGTTATAACGTATAACGTTATATAGTATTACGTTATGACGTATAACGTTATATAGTATTACCATATAACGTATAACGTTATTTACTATTACGTTATAACGTATAACGTTATAGTATCACCATGTAACGTATAACGTTATATAGTATTACGTTATAACGTATAACGTTATATAGTATTACGTTGTGATGTATAACGTTATATAGTATTACGTTATAACGTTATATAGTATCACCATATAACGTATAACGTTATATAGTATTACGTTATATCGTATAACGTTATATAGTATTACGTTATGACGTATAACGTTATACAGTATTACGTTATAACGTATAACGTTATATAGTATTACGTTATAACGTATAACGTTATATAGTATTACCATATAACGTATAACGTTATATAGTATTACGTTATAACGTATAACGTTATACAGTATTACGTTATAACGTATAACGTTATATAGTATTACGTTATAACGTATAACGTTATATAGTATTACGTTATAACGTTTAACGTTATATAGTATTACCATATAACGTATAACGTTGTATAGCATTACGGTATAACGTATAACGTTATATAGTATTACGTTATAACGTATAACATATATAGTATTACGCTATAACGTATAACGATATATAGTATCACCATGTAACGTATAACGTTATATAGTATTACGTTATAACGTATAATGTTATATAGTATTACCATATAACGTATAACGTTATATGGTATCACGTTATAACGTTTAACGTTATATAGTATTACCATATAACGTATAACGTTATATAGCATTACGGTATAACGTATAACGTTATATAGTATTACGTTATAACGTTATATAGTATCACCATATAACGTATAACGTTATATAGTATTACGTTATATCGTATAACGTTATATAGTATTACGTTATAACGTATAACGTTATACAGTATTACGTTATAACGTATAACGTTATATAGTATTACGTTATAACGTATAACGTTATATAGTATTACGTTATGACGTATAACGTTATATAGTATTACGTTATAACGTATAACGTTATATAGTATTACGTTATAACGTTATATAGTATCACCATATAACGTATAACGTTATATAGTATTACGTTATAACGTATAACGTTATATAGTATTACGTTATGACGTATAACGTTATATAGTATTACCATATAACGTATAACGTTATTTACTATTACGTTATAACGTATAACGTTATATAGTATCACCATGTAACGTATAACGCTATATAGTATTACGTTATAACGTATAACGTTATACAGTATTACGTTATAACGTATAACGTTTATACAGTATTACGTTATAACGTATAACGTTATATAGTATTACGTTATAACGTTATATAGTATCACCATATAACGTATAACGTTATATAGTATTACGTTATAACGTATAACGTTATACAGTATTACGTTATAACGTATAACGTTATATAGTATTACGTTATAACGTATAACGTTATATAGTATTACGTTATAACGTTTAACGCTATATAGTATTACCATATAACGTATAACGTTGTATAGCATAACGGTATAACGTATAACGTTATATAGTATTACGTTATAACGTATAACATTATATAGTATTACGCTATAACGTATAACGATATATAGTATCACCATGTAACGTATAACGTTATATAGTATTACGTTATAACGTATAACGTTATATAGTATTACCATATAACGTATAACGTTATATGGTATCACGTTATAACGTTTAACGTTATATAGTATTACCATATAACGTATAACGTTATATAGCATTACGGTATAACGTATAACGTTATATACTATTACGTTATAACGTTATATAGTATCACCATATAACGTATAACGTTATATAGTATTACGTTATATCGTATAACGTTATATAGTATTACGTTATAACGTATAACGTTATACAGTATTACGTTATAACGTATAACGTTATATAGTATTATGTTATAACGTATAACGTTATATAGTATTACATTGTGACGTATAACGTTATATAGTATTACGTTATAACGTATAACGTTATATAGTATTACGTTATAACGTTATATAGTATCACCATATAACGTATAACGTTATATAGTATTACCATATAACGTATAACTTTATGTAGTATTACGTTATAACGTATAACGTTATATAGTATTACGTTATAACGTATAACTTTATGTAGTATTACGTTCTAACGTATAACGTTATATAGTATTACCATATAACGTATAACGTTATATAGTATTACGTTATAACGTATAACGTTATATAGTATTACGTTGTGACGTATAACGTTATATAGTATTACGTTATAACGTATAACGTTATATAGTTTTACGTTGTGACGTATAACGTTATATAGTATTACGTTATGACGTATAACGTTATATAGTATTACGTTATAACGTATAACGTTATATAGTATTACGTTATAACGTTATATAGTATCACCATATAACGTATAACGTTATATAGTATTACGTTATAACGTATAACGTTATATAGTATTACGTTATAACGTATAACGTTATATAGTATTACGTTATATCGTATAACTTTTTATAGTATTACGTTATAACGTATAACGTTATATAGTATTACGTTATAACGTTATATAGTATCACCATATAACGAATAACGATATATAGTATTACGTTATAACGTATAACGTTATATAGTATCACCATGTAACGTATAACGTTATATAGTATTACGTTATAACGTATAACGTTATATAGTATTACGTTATGACGTATAACGTTATATAGTATTACGTTATGACGCATAACGTTATATAGTATTACCATATAACGTATAACGTTATATAGTATTACGTTATATCGTATAACGTTATATAGTATTACGTTATGACGTATAACGTTATACAGTATTACGTTATAACGTATAACGTTATATAGTATTACGTTATAACGTATAAACGTTATATAGTATTACCATATAACGTATAACGTTATATAGTATTACGTTATAACGTATAACGTTATACAGTATTACGTTATAACGTATAACGTTATATAGTATTACGTTATAACGTATAACGTTATATAGTATTACGTTATAACGTATAACATTATATAGTATTACGCTATAACGTATAACGATATATAGTATCACCATGTAACGTATAACGTTATATAGTATTACGTTATAACGTATAACGTATATAGTATTACGTTATAACGTATAACTTCATGTAGTATTACGTTATAACGTATAACGTTATATAGTATTACGTTATAACGTATAACGTTATATAGTATTACGTTATAACATATAACGTTATATAGTATTACGTTATAACGTATAACGTTATATAGTATTACGTTATGACGTATAACGTTATACAGTATTACGTTATAACGTATAACGTTATACAGTATTACGTTATAACGTATAACTTTATATAGTATTACGTTATAACGTATAACGTTATATAGTATTACGTTATAACGTATAACGTTATATAGTATTACGTTATAACGTATAACGTTATATAGTATTATGTTATGACGTATAACGTTATACAGTATTACGTTATAACGTATAACGTTATATAGTATTACGTTAAAACGTAGCGTTATATAGTATTACGTTATAACGTATAACGTTATATAGCATTACGTTATAAACGTTATATAGTATCACCATATAACGAATAACGTTATATAGTATTAGGTTATAACGTATAACGTTATATAGTATTACGTTATAACATATAACGTTATATAGTATTACGTTATAACGTATAACGTTATATAGTATTACGTTATGACGTATAACGTTATACAGTATTACGTTATAACGTATAACGTTATACAGTATTACGTTATAACGTATAACGTTATATAGTATTACGTTATGACGTATAACGTTATACAGTATTACGTTATAACGTATAACGTTATACAGTATTACGTTATAACGTATAACTTTATATAGTATTACGTTATAACGTATAACGTTATATAGTATTACGTTATGACGTATAACGTTATACAGTATTACGTTATAACGTATAACGTTATACAGTATTACGTTATAACGTATAACTTTATATAGTATTACGTTATAACGTATAACGTTATATAGTATTACGTTATAACGTATAACGTTATATAGTATTACGTTATAACGTATAACGTTATATAGTATTATGTTATGACGTATAACGTTATACAGTATTACGTTATAACGTATAACGTTATATAGTATTACGTTATAACGTATAGCGTTATATAGTATTACGTTATAACGTATAACGTTATATAGCATTACGTTATAACGTTATATAGTATCACCATATAACGTATAACGTTATATAGTATTAGGTTATAACGTATAACGTTATATAGTATTACGTTATAACGTATAACATTATATAGCATTACGTTATAACGTTATATAGTATCACCATAAAACGTATAACGTTATATAGTATTACGTTATAACGTATAACGTTATATAGTATTACGTTATAACGTTTAACGTTATATAGTATTACGTTATAACGTATAACGTTATATAGTATTACGTTATAACGTATAACGTTATATAGTATTACGTTATAACGTATAACTTTATGTAGTATTACGTTATAACGTATAACGTTATATAGTATTACCATATAACGTATAACGTTATATAGTATTACGTTATAACGTATAACGTTATATAGTATTACGTTATAACGTATAACGTTATATAGTATTATGTTATGACGTATAACGTTATACAGTATTACGTTATAACGTATAACGTTATATAGTATTACGTTATAACGTATAACGTTATATAGTTTTACGTTGTGACGTATAACGTTATATAGTATTACGTTATGACGTATAACGTTATATAGTATTACGTTATAACGTATAACGTTATATAGTATTACAATATAACGTTATATAGTATCACCATATAACCTATAACGTTATATAGTATTACGTTATAACGTATAACGTTATATAGTATTACGTTATGACGTATAACGTTATATAGTATTACCATATAACGTATAACGTTATTTACTATTACGTTATAACGTATAACGTTATAATAGTATCACCATGTAACGTATAACGCTATCTAGTATTACGTTATAACGTATAACGTTATACAGTATTACGTTATAACGTATAACGTTATACAGTATTACGTTATAACGTATAACGTTATATAGTATTACGTTATAACGTTATATAGTATCACCATATAACGTATAACGTTATATAGTATTACGTTATATCGTATAACGTTATATAGTATTACGTTATAACGTATAACGTTATACAGTATTACGTTATAACGTATAACGTTATATAGTATTACGTTATAACGTATAACGTTATATAGTATTACCATATAACGTATAACGTTATATAGTATTACGTTATAACGTATAACGTTATATAGTATTACGTTATAACGTTATATAGTATCACCATATAACGTATAACGTTATATAGTATTACGTTATAACGTATAACGTTATATAGTATTACGTTATGACGTATAACGTTATATAGTATTACCATATAACGTATAACGTTATTTACTATTACGTTATAACGTATAACGTTATATAGTATCACCATGTAACGTATAACGTTATATAGTATTACGTTATAACGTATAACGTTATATAGTATTACGTTGTGATGTATAACGTTATATAGTATTACGTTATAACGTTATATAGTATCACCATATAACGTATAACGTTATATAGTATTACGTTATATCGTATAACGTTATATAGTATTACGTTATGACGTATAACGTTATACAGTATTACGTTATAACGTATAACGTTATATAGTATTACGTTATAACGTATAACGTTATATAGTATTACCATATAACGTATAACGTTATATAGTATTACGTTATAACGTATAACGTTATACAGTATTACGTTATAACGTATAACGTTATATAGTATTACGTTATAACGTATAACGTTATATAGTATTACGTTATAACGTTTAACGTTATATAGTATTACCATATAACGTATAACGTTGTATAGCATTACGGTATAACGTATAACGTTATATAGTATTACGTTATAACGTATAACATTATATAGTATTACGCTATAACGTATAACGATATATAGTATCACCATGTAACGTATAACGTTATATAGTATTACGTTATAACGTATAATGTTATATAGTATTACCATATAACGTATAACGTTATATGGTATCACGTTATAACGTTTAACGTTATATAGTATTACCATATAACGTATAACGTTATATAGCATTACGGTATAACGTATAACGTTATATAGTATTACGTTATAACGTTATATAGTATCACCATATAACGTATAACGTTATATAGTATTACGTTATATCGTATAACGTTATATAGTATTACGTTATAACGTATAACGTTATACAGTATTACGTTATAACGTATAACGTTATATAGTATTACGTTATAACGTATAACGTTATATAGTATTACGTTATGACGTATAACGTTATATAGTATTACGTTATAACGTATAACGTTATATAGTATTACGTTATAACGTTATATAGTATCACCATATAACGTATAACGTTATATAGTATTACGTTATAACGTATAACGTTATATAGTATTACGTTATGACGTATAACGTTATATAGTATTACCATATAACGTATAACGTTATTTACTATTACGTTATAACGTATAACGTTATATAGTATCACCATGTAACGTATAACGCTATATAGTATTACGTTATAACGTATAACGTTATACAGTATTACGTTATAACGTATAACGTTATACAGTATTACGTTATAACGTATAACGTTATATAGTATTACGTTATAACGTTATATAGTATCACCATATAACGTATAACGTTATATAGTATTACGTTATAACGTATAACGTTATACAGTATTACGTTATAACGTATAACGTTATATAGTATTACGTTATAACGTATAACGTTATATAGTATTACGTTATAACGTTTAACGCTATATAGTATTACCATATAACGTATAACGTTGTATAGCATAACGGTATAACGTATAACGTTATATAGTATTACGTTATAACGTATAACATTATATAGTATTACGCTATAACGTATAACGATATATAGTATCACCATGTAACGTATAACGTTATATAGTATTACGTTATAACGTATAACGTTATATAGTATTACCATATAACGTATAACGTTATATGGTATCACGTTATAACGTTTAACGTTATATAGTATTACCATATAACGTATAACGTTATATAGCATTACGGTATAACGTATAACGTTATATACTATTACGTTATAACGTTATATAGTATCACCATATAACGTATAACGTTATATAGTATTACGTTATATCGTATAACGTTATATAGTATTACGTTATAACGTATAACGTTATACAGTATTACGTTATAACGTATAACGTTATATAGTATTATGTTATAACGTATAACGTTATATAGTATTACATTGTGACGTATAACGTTATATAGTATTACGTTATAACGTATAACGTTATATAGTATTACGTTATAACGTTATATAGTATCACCATATAACGTATAACGTTATATAGTATTACCATATAACGTATAACTTTATGTAGTATTACGTTATAACGTATAACGTTATATAGTATTACGTTATAACGTATAACTTTATGTAGTATTACGTTCTAACGTATAACGTTATATAGTATTACCATATAACGTATAACGTTATATAGTATTACGTTATAACGTATAACGTTATATAGTATTACGTTGTGACGTATAACGTTATATAGTATTACGTTATAACGTATAACGTTATATAGTTTTACGTTGTGACGTATAACGTTATATAGTATTACGTTATGACGTATAACGTTATATAGTATTACGTTATAACGTATAACGTTATATAGTATTACGTTATAACGTTATATAGTATCACCATATAACGTATAACGTTATATAGTATTACGTTATAACGTATAACGTTATATAGTATTACGTTATAACGTATAACGTTATATAGTATTACGTTATATCGTATAACTTTTTATAGTATTACGTTATAACGTATAACGTTATATAGTATTACGTTATAACGTTATATAGTATCACCATATAACGAATAACGATATATAGTATTACGTTATAACGTATAACGTTATATAGTATCACCATGTAACGTATAACGTTATATAGTATTACGTTATAACGTATAACGTTATATAGTATTACGTTATGACGTATAACGTTATATAGTATTACGTTATGACGCATAACGTTATATAGTATTACGTTATAACGTATAACGTTATATAGTATTACGTTATAACGTTTAACATTATATAGTATTACCATATAACGTATAACGTTATATAGTATTACGTTATAACGTATAACGTTATATAGTATTACGTTATGACGTATAACGTTATACAGTATTACGTTATAACGTATAACGTTATATAGTATTACGTTATAACGTATTGCGTTATATAGTATTACGTTATAACGTATAACGTTATATAGCATTACGTTATAACGTTATATAGTATCACCATATAACGTATAACGTTATATAGTATTAGGTTATAACGTATAACGTTATATAGTATTACGTTATAACGTATAACGTTATATAGCATTACGTTATAACGTTATATAGTATCACCATAAAACGTATAACGTTATATAGTATTACGTTATAACGTATAACGTTATATAGTATTACGTTATAACGTTTAACGTTATATAGTATTACGTTATAACGTATAACGTTATATAGTATTACGTTATAACGTATAACGTTATATAGTATTACGTTATAACGTATAACTTTATGTAGTATTACGTTATAACGTATAACGTTATATAGTATTACGTTATAACGTATAACGTTATATAGTATTACGTTATAACGTATAACGTTATATAGTATTACGTTATGACGTATAACGTTATACAGTATTACGTTATAACGTATAACGTTATACAGTATTACGTTATAACGTATAAATTTATATAGTATTACGTTATAACGTATAACGTTATATAGTATTACGTTATAACGTATAACGTTATATAGTATTACGTTATAACGTATAACGTTATATAGTATTATGTTATGACGTATAACGTTATACAGTATTAGGTTATAACGTATAACGTTATATAGTATTACGTTATAACGTATAGCGTTATATAGTATTACGTTATAACGTATAACGTTATATAGCATTACGTTATAACGTTATATAGTATCACCATATAACGTATAACGTTATATATTATTAGGTTATAACGTATAACGTTATATAGTATTACGTTATAACGTATAACGTTATATAGCATTGCGTTATAACGTTATATAGTATCACCATAAAACGTATAACGTTATATAGTATTACGTTATAACGTATAACGTTATATAGTATTACGTTATAACGTTTAACGTTATGTAGTATTACGTTATAACGTATAACGTTATATAGTATTACGTTATAACGTATAACGTTATATAGTATTACGTTAGAACGTATAACGTTATATAGTATTACGTTATAAAGTATAACGTTATATAGTATTACGTTATAACGTATAACGTTATATAGTATTAAGTTATAACGTATAACGTTATACAGTATTACGTTATAACGTATAACGTTATATAGTATTACGTTATAACGTATAACGTTATATAGTATTACCATATAACGTATAACGTTATATAGTATTACGTTATAACGTATAACGTTATATAGTATTACGTTGTGACGTATAACGTTATATAGTATTACGTTATAACGTATAACGTTATATAGTATTACGTTATAACGTATAACTTTATGTAGTATTACGTTATAACGTATAACGTTATATAGTATTACCATATATCGTATAACGTTATATAGTATTACGTTATAACGTATAACGATATATAGTATTACGTTATAACGTATAACGTTATATAGTATTACGTTATAACGTATAACTTTATGTAGTATTACGTTATAACGTATAACGTTATATAGTATTACCATATAACGTATAACGTTATATAGTATTACGTTATAACGTATAACGTTATATAGTATTACGTTATAACGTATAACTTTATGTAGTATTACGTTATAACGTATAACGTTATATAGTATTAAGTTATAACGTATAACGTTATATAGTATTACGTTATAACGTATAACGTTATATAGTATTACGTTATAACGTATAACGTTATATAGCATTACGTTATAACGTATAACGATATATAGTATTACGTTATAACGTATAACGTTATATAGTATTACGTTATAACGTATAACTTTATGTAGTATTACGTTATAACGTATAACGTTATATAGTATTACCATATAACGTATAACGTTATATAGTATTACCATATAACGTATAACGTTATATAGTATTACGTTATAACGTATAACGTTATATAGTATTACGTTATAACGTATAACGTTATATAGTATTACGTTATGACGTATAACGTTATACAGTATTACGTTATAACGTATAACGTTATATAGTATTACGTTATAACGTATAACGTTATATAGTATTACGTTATAACGTATAACGTTATACAGTATTACGTTATAACGTATAACTTTATATAGTATTACGTTATAACGTATAACGTTATATAGTATTACGTTATAACGTATAACGTTATATAGTATAACGTTATAACGTATAACGTTATATAGTATTACCATATAACGTATAACGTTATATAGTATTACGTTATAACGTATAACGTTATATAGTATTACGTTATAACGTTATATAGTATCACCATATAACGTATAACGTTATATAGTATTACGTTATAACGTATAACGTTATATAGTATTACGTTATAACGTATAACGTTATATAGTATTACGTTATATCGTATAACTTTTTATAGTATTACGTTATAACGTATAACGTTATATAGCATTACGTTATAACGTTATATAGTATCACCATAAAACGTATAACGTTATATAGTATTACGTTATAACGTATAACGTTATATAGTATTACGTTATAACGTTTAACGTTATATAGTATTACGTTATAACGTATAACGTTATATAGTATTACGTTATAACGTATAACGTTATATAGTATTACGTTATAACGTATAACTTTATGTAGTATTACGTTATAACGTATAACGTTATATAGTATTACGTTATAACGTATAACGTTATATAGTATTACGTTATAACGTATAACGTTATATAGTATTAGGTTATGACGTATAACGTTATACAGTATTACGTTATAACGTATAACGTTATACAGTATTACGTTATAACGTATAACTTTATATAGTATTACGTTATAACGTATAACGTTATATAGTATTACGTTATAACGTATAACGTTATATAGTATTACGTTATAACGTATAACGTTATATAGTATTATGTTATGACGTATAACGTTATACAGTATTAGGTTATAACGTATAACGTTATATAGTATTACGTTATAACGTATAGCGTTATATAGTATTACGTTATAACGTATAACGTTATATAGCATTACGTTATAACGTTATATAGTATCACCATATAACGTATAACGTTATATAGTATTAGGTTATAACGTATAACGTTATATAGTATTACGTTATAACGTATAACGTTATATAGCATTACGTTATAACGTTATATAGTATCACCATAAAACTTATAACGTTATATAGTATTACGTTATATCGTATAACGTTATATAGTATTACGTTATAACGTTTAACGTTATGTAGTATTACGTTATAACGTATAACGTTATATAGTATTACGTTATAACGTATAACTTTATATAGTATTACGTTATAACGTATAACGTTATATAGTATTACGTTATAACGTATAACGTTATATAGTATAACGTTATAACGTATAACGTTATATAGTATTACCATATAACGTATAACGTTATATAGTATTACGTTATAACGTATAACGTTATATAGTATTACGTTATAACGTTATATAGTATCACCATATAACGTATAACGTTATATAGTATTACGTTATAACGTATAACGTTATATAGTATTACGTTATAACGTATAACGTTATATAGTATTAAGTTATAACGTATAACGTTATACAGTATTACGTTATAACGTATAACGTTATATAGTATTACGTTATAACGTATAACGTTATATAGTATTACGTTATAACGTATAACTTTATGTAGTATTACGTTATAACGTATAACGTTATATAGTATTACCATATAACGTATAACGTTATATAGTATTACCATATAACGTATAACGTTATATAGTATTACGTTATGACGTATAACGTTATACAGTATTACGTTATAACGTATAACGTTATATAGTATTACGTTATAACGTATAACGTTATATAGTATTACGTTATAACGTATAACGTTATACAGTATTACGTTATAACGTATAACTTTATATAGTATTACGTTATAACGTATAACGTTATATAGTATTACGTTATAACGTATAACGTTATATAGTATAACGTTATATAGTATTACGTTATAACGTATAACGTTATATAGTATAACGTTATAACGTATAACGTTATATAGTATTACCATATAACGTATAACGTTATATAGTATAACGTTATATAGTATTACGTTATAACGTATAACGTTATATAGCATTACGTTATAACGTTATATAGTATCACCATATAACGTATAACGTTATATAGTATTACGTTATAACGTATAACGTTATATAGTATTACGTTATAACGTATAACGTTATATAGCATTACGTTATAACGTTATATAGTATCACCATATAACGTATAACGTTATATAGTATTACGTTATAACGTATAACGTTATATAGTATTACGTTATAACGTATAACGTTATATAGTATTACGTTATAACGTATAACGTTATATAGTATTACGTTGTGACGTATAACGTTATATAGTATTACGTTATAACGTATAACGTTATATAGTATTACGTTATAACGTATAACGTTATATAGTATTACGTTATATCGTATAACTTTTTATAGTATTACGTTATAACGTATAACGTTATATAGTATTACGTTATAACGTTATATAGTATCACCATATAACGTATAACGATATATAGTATTACGTTATAACGTATAACGTTATATAGTATCACCATGTAACGTATAACGTTATATAGTATTACGTTATAACGTATAACGTTATATAGTATTACGTTATGACGTATAACGTTATATAGTATTACGTTATGACGCATAACGTTGTATAGTATTACGTTATAACGTATAACGTTATATAGTATTACGTTATGACGTATAACGTTATATAGTATTACGTTATGACGCATAACGTTATATAGTATTACGTTATAACGTATAACGTTATATAGTATTACGTTATAACGTATAACGTTATATAGTATTACGTTATAACGTATAACGTTTTATAGTATTACGTTATAACGTATAACGTTATATAGTATTACGTTATGACGTATAACGTTATATAGTATTACGTTATAACGTTTAACGTTATATAGTATTACCATATAACTTATAACGTTATATAGTATTATGGTATAACGTATAACGTTATATACTATTACGTTATAACGTTATATAGTATCACCATGTAACGTATAACGTTATATAGTATTACGTTATGACGTATAACGTTATATAGTATTACGTTATAACGTATAACGTTATATAGTATTACGATATATCGTATAACGTTATATAGTATTAAGTTATAACGTATAACGTTATATAGTATTACGTTATAACGTATAACGTTATATAGTATTACGTTATGACGTATAACGTTATATAGTATTACGTTATGACGCATAACGTTATATAGTATTACGTTATAACGTATAACGTTATATAGTATCACCATGTAACGTATAACGTTATATAGTATTAAGTTATAACGTATAACTTTATATAGTATTACGTTATAACGTATAACGTTATATAGTATTAAGTTATAACGTATAACGTTATATAGTATTACGTTATAACGTTATATAGTATCACCATATAACGTATAACGTTATATAGTATTACGTTATAACGTATAACGTTATATAGTATTACGTTATAACGTATAACGTTATATAGTATTACGTTATGACGTATAACGTTATATAGTATTACGTTATGACGCATAACGTTGTATAGTATTACGTTATAACGTATAACGTTATATAGTATTACGTTATGACGTATAACGTTATATAGTATTACGTTATGACGCATAACGTTATATAGTATTACGTTATAACGTATGACGTTATATAGTATTACGTTATAACGTATAACGTTATATAGTATTACGTTATAACGTATAACGTTTTATAGTATTACGTTATAACGTATAACGTTATATAGTATTACGTTATGACGTATAACGTTATATAGTATTACGTTATAACGTTTAACGTTATATAGTATTACCATATAACTTATAACGTTATATAGTATTATGGTATAACGTATAACGTTATATACTATTACGTTATAACGTTATATAGTATCACCATGTAACGTATAACGTTATATAGTATTACGTTATGACGTATAACGTTATATAGTATTACGTTATAACGTATAACGTTATATAGTATTACGATATATCGTATAACGTTATATAGTATTAAGTTATAACGTATAACGTTATATAGTATTACGTTATAACGTATAACGTTATATAGTATTACGTTATGACGTATAACGTTATATAGTATTACGTTATGACGCATAACGTTATATAGTATTACGTTATAACGTATAACGTTATATAGTATCACCATGTAACGTATAACGTTATATAGTATTAAGTTATAACGTATAACTTTATATAGTATTACGTTATAACGTATAACGTTATATAGTATTAAGTTATAACGTATAACGTTATATAGTATTACGTTATAACGTTATATAGTATCACCATATAACGTATAACGTTATATAGTATTACGTTATAACGTATAACGTTATATACTATTACGTTATAACGTATAACGTTATATAGTATCACCATGTAACGTATAACGTTATATAGTATTACGTTATAACGTATAACGTTATATAGTATTACGTTATAACGTATAACGTTATATAGTATTACGTTATAACGTATAACGTTATATAGTATTACGTTGTGACGTATAACGTTATATAGTATTACGTTATAACGTATAAAGTTATATAGTATTACGTTATAACGTATAACGTTATATAGTATTACGTTATATCGTATAACTTTTTATAGTATTACGTTATAACGTATAACGTTATATAGTATTACGTTATAGCGTTATATAGTATCACCATATAACGTATAACGATATATAGTATTACGTTATAACATATAACGTTATATAGTATCACCATGTAACGTATAACGTTATATAGTATTACGTTATAACGTATAACGTTATATAGTATTACGTTATGACGTATAACGTTATATAGTATTACGTTATGACGCATAACGTTATATAGTATTACGTTATAACGTATAACGTTATATAGTATTACGTTATAACGTTTAACATTATATAGTATTACCATATAACGTATAACGTTATATAGTATTACGTTATAACGTATAACGTTATATAGTATTACGTTATAACGTATAACGTTATATAGTATTAAGTTATAACGTATAACGTTATATAGTATTACGTTATAACGTATAACGTTATATAGTATTACGTTATGACGTATAACGTTATATAGTATTACGTTATGACGCATAACGTTATATAGTATTACGTTATAACGTATAACGTTATATAGTATCACCATGTAACGTATAACGTTATATAGTATTTAGTTATAACGTATAACTTTATATAGTATTACGTTATAACGTATAACGTTATATAGTATTAAGTTATAACGTATAACGTTATATAGTATTACGTTATAACGTTATATAGTATCACCATATAACGTATAACGTTATATAGTATTACGTTATAACGTATAACGTTGTATAGTATTAAGTTATAACGTATAACGTTATATAGTATTACCATATAACGTATAACGTTATATACTATTACGTTATAACGTATAACGTTATATAGTATCACCATGTAACGTATAACGTTATATAGTATTACGTTATAACGTATAACGTTATATAGTATTACGTTATAACGTATAACGTTATATAGTATTACGTTATAACGTATAACGTTATATAGTATTACGTTGTGACGTATAACGTTATATAGTATTACGTTATAACGTATAAAGTTATATAGTATTACGTTATAACGTATAACGTTATATAGTATTACGTTATATCGTATAACTTTTTATAGTATTACGTTATAACGTATAACGTTATATAGTATTACGTTATAGCGTTATATAGTATCACCATATAACGTATAACGATATATAGTATTACGTTATAACATATAACGTTATATAGTATCACCATGTAACGTATAACGTTATATAGTATTACGTTATAACGTATAACGTTATATAGTATTACGTTATGACGTATAACGTTATATAGTATTACGTTATGACGCATAACGTTATATAGTATTACGTTATAACGTATAACGTTATATAGTATTACGTTATAACGTTTAACATTATATAGTATTACCATATAACGTATAACGTTATATAGTATTACGTTATAACGTATAACGTTATATAGTATTACGTTATAACGTATAACGTTATATAGTATTACGTTATAACGTATAACGTTATATAGTATTACGTTATAACATATAACGTTATATAGTATTACGTTATAACGTATAACGTTATATAGTATCACCATGTAACGTATAACGTTATATAGTATTACGTTATAACGTATAACGTTATATAGTATCACCATGTAACGTATAACGTTATATAGTATTACGTTATAACGTATAACGTTATATAGTATTACGTTGTGACGTATAACGTTATATAGTATTACGTTATAACGTTATATAGTATCACCATATAACGTATAACGATATATAGTATTACGTTATAACGTATAACGTTATATAGTATCACCATGTAACGTATAACGTTATATAGTATTACGTTATAACGTATAACGTTATATAGTATTACGTTATGACGTATAACGTTATATAGTATTACGTTATGACGCATAACGTTGTATAGTATTACGTTATAACGTATAACGTTATATAGTATTACGTTATGACGTATAACGTTATATAGTATTACGTTATGACGCATAACGTTATATAGTATTACGTTATAACGTATAACGTTATATAGTATTACGTTATAACGTATAACGTTATATAGTATTACGTTATAACGTATAACGTTTTATAGTATTACGTTATAACGTATAACGTTATATAGTATTACGTTATGACGTATAACGTTATATAGTATTACGTTATAACGTTTAACGTTATATAGTATTACCATATAACTTATAACGTTATATAGTATTATGGTATAACGTATAACGTTATATACTATTACGTTATAACGTTATATAGTATCACCATGTAACGTATAACGTTATATAGTATTACGTTATGACGTATAACGTTATATAGTATTACGTTATAACGTATAACGTTATATAGTATTACGATATATGGTATAACGTTATATAGTATTACGTTATAACGTATAACGTTATATAGTATTAAGTTATAACGTATAACGTTATATAGTATTACGTTATAACGTATAACGTTATATAGTATTACGTTATGACGTATAACGTTATATAGTATTACGTTATGACGCATAACGTTATATAGTATTACGTTATAACGTATAACGTTATATAGTATCACCATGTAACGTATAACGTTATATAGTATTAAGTTATAACGTATAACTTTATATAGTATTACGTTATAACGTATAACGTTATATAGTATTAAGTTATAACGTATAACGTTATATAGTATTACGTTATAACGTTATATAGTATCACCATATAACGTATAACGTTATATAGTATTACGTTATAACGTATAACGTTGTATAGTATTACGTTATGAGGTATAACGTTATATAGTATTACCATATAACGTATAACGTTATATACTATTACGTTATAACGTATAACGTTATATAGTATCACCATGTAACGTATAACGTTATATAGTATTACGTTATAACGTATAACGTTATATAGTATTACGTTATAACGTATAACGTTATATAGTATTACGTTATAACGTATAACGTTATATAGTATTACGTTGTGACGTATAACGTTATATAGTATTACGTTATAACGTATAAAGTTATATAGTATTACGTTATAACGTATAACGTTATATAGTATTACGTTATATCGTATAACTTTTTATAGTATTACGTTATAACGTATAACGTTATATAGTATTACGTTATAGCGTTATATAGTATCACCATATAACGTATAACGATATATAGTATTACGTTATAACATATAACGTTATATAGTATCACCATGTAACGTATAACGTTATATAGTATTACGTTATAACGTATAACGTTATATAGTATTACGTTATGACGTATAACGTTATATAGTATTACGTTATGACGCATAACGTTATATAGTATTACGTTATAACGTATAACGTTATATAGTATTACGTTATAACGTTTAACATTATATAGTATTACCATATAACGTATAACGTTATATAGTATTACGTTATAACGTATAACGTTATATAGTATTACGTTATAACGTATAACGTTATATAGTATTACGTTATAACATATAACGTTATATAGTATTACGTTATAACGTATAACGTTATATAGTACCACCATGTAAACGTATAACGTTATATAGTATTACGTTATAACGTATAACGTTATATAGTATCACCATGTAACGTATAACGTTTATATAGTATTACGTTATAACGTATAACGTTATATAGGATTACGTTATAACGTATAACGTTCTATAGTATTACGTTATATCGTATAACGTTATATAGTATTACGTTATAACGTATAACGTTATATAGTATTAAGTTATAACGTAATAACGTTATATAGTATTACGTTATAACGTATAACGTTATATAGTATTACGTTATAACGTATAACGTTATATAGTATTACGTTATAACGTATAACGTTATATAGTATTACGTTATAACGTATAACGTTATATAGTATTACGTTATGACGTATAACGTTATATAGTATTACGTTATGACGTATAACGTTATATAGTATTACGTTATAACGTATAACGTTATATAGTATCACCATGTAACGTATAACGTTATATAGTATTACGTTATAACGTATAACGTTATATAGTATTACGTTATGACGTATAACGTTATATAGTATTACGTTATGACGCATAACGTTATATAGTATTACGTTATAACGTATAACGTTATATAGTATTACGTTGTGACGTATAACGTTATATAGTATTACGTTATAACGTATAACGTTATATAGTATTACGCTATAACGTATAACGATATATAGTATCACCATGTAACGTATAACGTTATATAGTATTAAATTATAACGTATAACTTTATATAGTATTACGTTATAACGTATAACGTTATATAGTATTACCATATAACGTATAACGTTATATACTATTACGTTATAACGTATAACGTTATATAGTATCACCATGTAACGTATAACGTTATATAGTATTACGTTATAACGTATAACGTTATATAGTATTACGTTATAACGTATAACGTTATATAGTATTACGTTATAACGTATAACGTTATATAGTATTACGTTGTGACGTATAACGTTATATAGTATTACGTTATAACGTATAAAGTTATATAGTATTACGTTATAACGTATAACGTTATATAGTATTACGTTATATCGTATAACTTTTTATAGTATTACGTTATAACGTATAACGTTATATAGTATTACGTTATAGCGTTATATAGTATCACCATATAACGTATAACGATATATAGTATTACGTTATAACATATAACGTTATATAGTATCACCATGTAACGTATAACGTTATATAGTATTACGTTATAACGTATAACGTTATATAGTATTACGTTATGACGTATAACGTTATATAGTATTACGTTATGACGCATAACGTTATATAGTATTACGTTATAACGTATAACGTTATATAGTATTACGTTATAACGTTTAACATTATATAGTATTACCATATAACGTATAACGTTATATAGTATTACGTTATAACGTATAACGTTATATAGTATTACGTTATAACGTATAACGTTATATAGTATTACGTTATAACATATAACGTTATATAGTATTACGTTATAACGTATAACGTTATATAGTACCACCATGTAACGTATAACGTTATATAGTATTACGTTATAACGTATAACGTTATATAGTATCACCATGTAACGTATAACGTTATATAGTATTACGTTATAACGTATAACGTTATATAGGATTACGTTATAACGTATAACGTTCTATAGTATTACGTTATATCGTATAACGTTATATAGTATTACGTTATAACGTATAACGTTATATAGTATTAAGTTATAACGTATAACGTTATATAGTATTACGTTATAACGTATAACGTTATATAGTATTACGTTATAACGTATAACGTTATATAGTATTACGTTATAACGTATAACGTTATATAGTATTACGTTATAACGTATAACGTTATATAGTATTACGTTATGACGTATAACGTTATATAGTATTACGTTATGACGTATAACGTTATATAGTATTACGTTATAACGTATAACGTTATATAGTATCACCATGTAACGTATAACGTTATATAGTATTACGTTATAACGTATAACGTTATATAGTATTACGTTATGACGTATAACGTTATATAGTATTACGTTATGACGCATAACGTTATATAGTATTACGTTATAACGTATAACGTTATATAGTATTACGTTGTGACGTATAACGTTATATAGTATTACGTTATAACGTATAACGTTATATAGTATTACGCTATAACGTATAACGATATATAGTATCACCATGTAACGTATAACGTTATATAGTATTAAATTATAACGTATAACTTTATATAGTATTACGTTATAACGTATAACGTTATATAGTATTAAGTTATAACGTATAACGTTATATAGTATTACGTTATAACGTTATATAGTATCACCATATAACGTATAACGTTATATAGTATTACGTTATAGCGTATAACGTTGTATAGTATTACGTTATGATGTATAACGTTATATAGTATTACCATATAACGTATAACGTTATATACTATTACGTTATAACGTATAACGTTATATAGTATCACCATGTAACGTATAACGTTATATAGTATTACGTTATAACGTATAACGTTATATAGTATTACGTTATAACGTATAACGTTATATAGTATTACGTTATAACGTATAACGTTATATAGTATTACGTTATAACGTATAACGTTATATAGTATTACGTTATGACGTATAACGTTATACAGTATTACGGTATAACGTATAACGTTATATAGTATTACGTTATAACGTATAGCGTTATATAGTATTACGTTATAACGTATAACGTTATATAGTATTACGTTATAACGTATAACGTTATACAGTATTACGTTATAACGTATAACTTTATACAGTATTACGTTATAACGTATAAAGTTATATAGTATTACGTTATAACGTATAACGTTATATAGTATTACGTTATAACGTATAACGTTATATAGTATTACCATATAACGTATAACGTTATATAGTATAACGTTATATAGTATTACGTTATAACGTATAACGTTATATAGCATTACGTTATAACGTTATATACTATCACCATATAACGTATAACGTTATATAGTATTACGTTATAACGTATAACGTTATATAGTATTACGTTATAACGTATAACGTTATATAGCATTACGTTATAACGTTATATAGTATCACCATATAACGTATAACGTTATATAGTATTACGTTATAACGTATAACGTTATATAGCATTACGTTATAACGTATAACGTTATATAGTATTACGTTATAACGTATAACGTTATATAGTATTACGTTATGACGTATAACGTTATACAGTATTACGTTATAACGTATAACGTTATATAGTATTACGTTATAACGTATAGCGTTATATAGTATTACGTTATAACGTATAACGTTATATAGTATTACGTTATAACGTATAACGTTATACAGTATTACGTTATAACGTATAACTTTATATAGTATTACGTTATAACGTATAAAGTTATATAGTATTACGTTATAACGTATAACGTTATATAGTATTACGTTATAACGTATAACGTTATATAGTATTACCATATAACGTATAACGTTATATAGTATAACGTTATATAGTATTACGTTATAACGTATAACGTTATATAGCATTAAGTTATAACGTTATATAGTATCACCATATAACGTATAACGTTATATAGTATTACGTTATAACGTATAACGTTATATAGTATTACGTTATAACGTATAACCTTATATAGCATTACGTTATAACGTTATATAGTATCACCATATAACGTATAACGTTATATAGTATTACGTTATAACGTATAACGTTATATAGTATTACGTTATAACGTATAACGTTATATAGTATTACGTTATAACGTATAACGTTATATAGTATTACGATATATCGTATAACGTTATATAGTATTACGTTATAACGTATAACGTTATATAGTATTAAGTTATAACGTATAACGTTATATAGTATTACGTTATAACGTATAACGTTATATAGTATTACGTTATGACGTATAACGTTATATAGTATTACGTTATGACGCATAACGTTATATAGTATCACCATGTAACGTATAACGTTATATAGTATTAAGTTATAACGTATAACTTTATATAGTATTACGTTGTAACGTATAACGTTATATAGTATTAAGTTATAACGTATAACGTTATATAGTATTACGTTATAACGTTATATAGTATCACCATATAACGTATAACGTTATATAGTATTACGTTATAACGTATAACGTTATATAGTATTACGTTATAACGTATAACGTTATATAGTATTACGTTATAACGTATAACGTTATATAGTATTACGATATATCGTATAACGTTATATAGTATTACGTTATGACGCATAACGTTATATAGTATCACCATGTAACGTATAACGTTATATAGTATTAAGTTATAACGTATAACGTTATATAGTATTACGTTATAACGTATAACGTTATGTAGTATTACGTTATAACGTATAACGTTATATAGTATTACGTTGTAACGTATAACGTTATATAGTATTACGTTATAACGTATAAAGTTATATAGTATTACGTTATAACGTATAACGTTATATAGTATTACGTTATATCGTATAACTTTTTATAGTATTACGTTATAACGTATAACGTTATATAGTATTACGTTATAGCGTTATATAGTATCACCATATAACGTATAACGATATATAGTATTACGTTATAACATATAACGTTATATAGTATCACCATGTAACGTATAACGTTATATAGTATTACGTTATAACGTATAACGTTATATAGTATTACGTTATGACGTATAACGTTATATAGTATTACGTTATGACGCATAACGTTATATAGTATTACGTTATAACGTATAACGTTATATAGTATTACGTTATAACGTTTAACATTATATAGTATTACCATATAACGTATAACGTTATATAGTATTACGTTATAACGTATAACGTTATATAGTATTACGTTATAACGTATAACGTTATATAGTATTACGTTATAACATATAACGTTATATAGTATTACGTTATAACGTATAACGTTATATAGTACCACCATGTAACGTATAACGTTATATAGTATTACGTTATAACGTATAACGTTATATAGTATCACCATGTAACGTATAACGTTATATAGTATTACGTTATAACGTATAACGTTATATAGGATTACGTTATAACGTATAACGTTCTATAGTATTACGTTATATCGTATAACGTTATATAGTATTACGTTATAACGTATAACGTTATATAGTATTAAGTTATAACGTATAACGTTATATAGTATTACGTTATAACGTATAACGTTATATAGTATTACGTTATAACGTATAACGTTATATAGTATTACGTTATAACGTATAACGTTATATAGTATTACGTTATAACGTATAACGTTATATAGTATTACGTTATGACGTATAACGTTATATAGTATTACGTTATGACGTATAACGTTATATAGTATTACGTTATAACGTATAACGTTATATAGTATCACCATGTAACGTATAACGTTATATAGTATTACGTTATAACGTATAACGTTATATAGTATTACGTTATGACGTATAACGTTATATAGTATTACGTTATGACGCATAACGTTATATAGTATTACGTTATAACGTATAACGTTATATAGTATTACGTTGTGACGTATAACGTTATATAGTATTACGTTATAACGTATAACGTTATATAGTATTACGCTATAACGTATAACGATATATAGTATCACCATGTAACGTATAACGTTATATAGTATTAAATTATAACGTATAACTTTATATAGTATTACGTTATAACGTATAACGTTATATAGTATTACCATATAACGTATAACGTTATATACTATTACGTTATAACGTATAACGTTATATAGTATCACCATGTAACGTATAACGTTATATAGTATTACGTTATAACGTATAACGTTATATAGTATTACGTTATAACGTATAACGTTATATAGTATTACGTTATAACGTATAACGTTATATAGTATTACGTTGTGACGTATAACGTTATATAGTATTACGTTATAACGTATAAAGTTATATAGTATTACGTTATAACGTATAACGTTATATAGTATTACGTTATATCGTATAACTTTTTATAGTATTACGTTATAACGTATAACGTTATATAGTATTACGTTATAGCGTTATATAGTATCACCATATAACGTATAACGATATATAGTATTACGTTATAACATATAACGTTATATAGTATCACCATGTAACGTATAACGTTATATAGTATTACGTTATAACGTATAACGTTATATAGTATTACGTTATGACGTATAACGTTATATAGTATTACGTTATGACGCATAACGTTATATAGTATTACGTTATAACGTATAACGTTATATAGTATTACGTTATAACGTTTAACATTATATAGTATTACCATATAACGTATAACGTTATATAGTATTACGTTATAACGTATAACGTTATATAGTATTACGTTATAACGTATAACGTTATATAGTATTACGTTATAACATATAACGTTATATAGTATTACGTTATAACGTATAACGTTATATAGTACCACCATGTAACGTATAACGTTATATAGTATTACGTTATAACGTATAACGTTATATAGTATCACCATGTAACGTATAACGTTATATAGTATTACGTTATAACGTATAACGTTATATAGGATTACGTTATAACGTATAACGTTCTATAGTATTACGTTATATCGTATAACGTTATATAGTATTACGTTATAACGTATAACGTTATATAGTATTAAGTTATAACGTATAACGTTATATAGTATTACGTTATAACGTATAACGTTATATAGTATTACGTTATAACGTATAACGTTATATAGTATTACGTTATAACGTATAACGTTATATAGTATTACGTTATAACGTATAACGTTATATAGTATTACGTTATGACGTATAACGTTATATAGTATTACGTTATGACGTATAACGTTATATAGTATTACGTTATAACGTATAACGTTATATAGTATCACCATGTAACGTATAACGTTATATAGTATTACGTTATAACGTATAACGTTATATAGTATTACGTTATGACGTATAACGTTATATAGTATTACGTTATGACGCATAACGTTATATAGTATTACGTTATAACGTATAACGTTATATAGTATTACGTTGTGACGTATAACGTTATATAGTATTACGTTATAACGTATAACGTTATATAGTATTACGCTATAACGTATAACGATATATAGTATCACCATGTAACGTATAACGTTATATAGTATTAAATTATAACGTATAACTTTATATAGTATTACGTTATAACGTATAACGTTATATAGTATTAAGTTATAACGTATAACGTTATATAGTATTACGTTATAACGTTATATAGTATCACCATATAACGTATAACGTTATATAGTATTACGTTATAGCGTATAACGTTGTATAGTATTACGTTATGATGTATAACGTTATATAGTATTACCATATAACGTATAACGTTATATACTATTACGTTATAACGTATAACGTTATATAGTATCACCATGTAACGTATAACGTTATATAGTATTACGTTATAACGTATAACGTTATATAGTATTACGTTATAACGTATAACGTTATATAGTATTACGTTATAACGTATAACGTTATATAGCATTACGTTATAACGTATAACGTTATATAGTATTACGTTATAACGTATAACGTTATATAGTATTACGTTATAACGTATAACTTTATACAGTATTACGTTATAACGTATAAAGTTATATAGTATTACGTTATAACGTATAACGTTATATAGTATTACGTTATAACGTATAACGTTATATAGTATTACCATATAACGTATAACGTTATATAGTATAACGTTATATAGTATTACGTTATAACGTATAACGTTATATAGCATTACGTTATAACGTTATATACTATCACCATATAACGTATAACGTTATATAGTATTACGTTATAACGTATAACGTTATATAGTATTACGTTATAACGTATAACGTTATATAGCATTACGTTATAACGTTATATAGTATCACCATATAACGTATAACGTTATATAGTATTACGTTATAACGTATAACGTTATATAGCATTACGTTATAACGTATAACGTTATATAGTATTACGTTATAACGTATAACGTTATATAGTATTACGTTATGACGTATAACGTTATACAGTATTACGTTATAACGTATAACGTTATATAGTATTACGTTATAACGTATAGCGTTATATAGTATTACGTTATAACGTATAACGTTATATAGTATTACGTTATAACGTATAACGTTATACAGTATTACGTTATAACGTATAACTTTATATAGTATTACGTTATAACGTATAAAGTTATATAGTATTACGTTATAACGTATAACGTTATATAGTATTACGTTATAACGTATAACGTTATATAGTATTACCATATAACGTATAACGTTATATAGTATAACGTTATATAGTATTACGTTATAACGTATAACGTTATATAGCATTAAGTTATAACGTTATATAGTATCACCATATAACGTATAACGTTATATAGTATTACGTTATAACGTATAACGTTATATAGTATTACGTTATAACGTATAACCTTATATAGCATTACGTTATAACGTTATATAGTATCACCATATAACGTATAACGTTATATAGTATTACGTTATAACGTATAACGTTATATAGTATTACGTTATAACGTATAACGTTATATAGTATTACGTTATAACGTATAACGTTATATAGTATTACGATATATCGTATAACGTTATATAGTATTACGTTATAACGTATAACGTTATATAGTATTAAGTTATAACGTATAACGTTATATAGTATTACGTTATAACGTATAACGTTATATAGTATTACGTTATGACGTATAACGTTATATAGTATTACGTTATGACGCATAACGTTATATAGTATCACCATGTAACGTATAACGTTATATAGTATTAAGTTATAACGTATAACTTTATATAGTATTACGTTGTAACGTATAACGTTATATAGTATTAAGTTATAACGTATAACGTTATATAGTATTACGTTATAACGTTATATAGTATCACCATATAACGTATAACGTTATATAGTATTACGTTATAACGTATAACGTTATATAGTATTACGTTATAACGTATAACGTTATATAGTATTACGTTATAACGTATAACGTTATATAGTATTACGATATATCGTATAACGTTATATAGTATTACGTTATGACGCATAACGTTATATAGTATCACCATGTAACGTATAACGTTATATAGTATTAAGTTATAACGTATAACGTTATATAGTATTACGTTATAACGTATAACGTTATGTAGTATTACGTTATAACGTATAACGTTATATAGTATTACGTTGTGACGTATAACGTTATATAGTATTACGTTATAACGTATAAAGTTATATAGTATTACGTTATAACGTATAACGTTATATAGTATTACGTTATATCGTATAACTTTTTATAGTATTACGTTATAACGTATAACGTTATATAGTATTACGTTATAGCGTTATATAGTATCACCATATAACGTATAACGATATATAGTATTACGTTATAACATATAACGTTATATAGTATCACCATGTAACGTATAACGTTATATAGTATTACGTTATAACGTATAACGTTATATAGTATTACGTTATGACGTATAACGTTATATAGTATTACGTTATGACGCATAACGTTATATAGTATTACGTTATAACGTATAACGTTATATAGTATTACGTTATAACGTTTAACATTATATAGTATTACCATATAACGTATAACGTTATATAGTATTACGTTATAACGTATAACGTTATATAGTATTACGTTATAACGTATAACGTTATATAGTATTACGTTATAACATATAACGTTATATAGTATTACGTTATAACGTATAACGTTATATATAGTATCACCATGTAACGTATAACGTTATATAGTATTACGTTATAACGTATAACGTTATATAGGATTACGTTATAACGTATAACGTTATATAGTATTACGTTATATCGTATAACGTTATATAGTATTACGTTATAACGTATAACGTTATATAGTATTAAGTTATAACGTATAACGTTATATAGTATTACGTTATAACGTATAACGTTATATAGTATTACGTTATAACGTATAACGTTATATAGTATTACGTTATAACGTATAACGTTATATAGTATTACGTTATAACGTATAACGTTATATAGTATTACGTTATGACGTATAACGTTATATAGTATTACGTTATGACGTATAACGTTATATAGTATTACGTTATAACGTATAACGTTATATAGTATCACCATGTAACGTATAACGTTATATAGTATTACGTTATGACGTATAACGTTATATAGTATTACGTTATGACGCATAACGTTATATAGTATTACGTTATAACGTATAACGTTATATAGTATTACGTTGTGACGTATAACGTTATATAGTATTACGTTATAACGTATAACGTTATATAGTATTACGCTATAACGTATAACGATATATAGTATCACCATGTAACGTATAACGTTATATAGTATTAAATTATAACGTATAGCTTTATATAGTATTACGTTATAACGTATAACGTTATATAGTATTAAGTTATAACGTATAACGTTATATAGTATTACGTTATAACGTTATATAGTATCACCATATAACGTATAACGTTATATAGTATTACGTTATAACGTATAACGTTGTATAGTATTACGTTATGATGTATAACGTTATATAGTATTACCATATAACGTATAACGTTATATACTATTACGTTATAACGTATAACGTTATATAGTATCACCATGTAACGTATAACGTTATATAGTATTACGTTATAACGTATAACGTTATATAGTATTACGTTATAACGTATAACGTTATATAGTATTACCATATAACGTATAACGTTATATAGTATAACGTTATATAGTATTACGTTATAACGTATAACGTTATATAGCATTACGTTATAACGTTATATACTATCACCATATAACGTATAACGTTATATAGTATTACGTTATAACGTATAACGTTATATAGTATTACGTTATAACGTATAACGTTATATAGCATTACGTTATAACGTTATATAGTATCACCATATAACGTATAACGTTATATAGTATTACGTTATAACGTATAACGTTATATAGCATTACGTTATAACGTATAACGTTATATAGTATTACGTTATAACGTATAACGTTATATAGTATTACGTTATGACGTATAACGTTATACAGTATTACGTTATAACGTATAACGTTATATAGTATTACGTTATAACGTATAGCGTTATATAGTATTACGTTATAACGTATAACGTTATATAGTATTACGTTATAACGTATAACGTTATACAGTATTACGTTATAACGTATAACTTTATATAGTATTACGTTATAACGTATAAAGTTATATAGTATTACGTTATAACGTATAACGTTATATAGTATTACGTTATAACGTATAACGTTATATAGTATTACCATATAACGTATAACGTTATATAGTATAACGTTATATAGTATTACGTTATAACGTATAACGTTATATAGCATTAAGTTATAACGTTATATAGTATCACCATATAACGTATAACGTTATATAGTATTACGTTATAACGTATAACGTTATATAGTATTACGTTATAACGTATAACCTTATATAGCATTACGTTATAACGTTATATAGTATCACCATATAACGTATAACGTTATATAGTATTACGTTATAACGTATAACGTTATATAGTATTACGTTATAACGTATAACGTTATATAGTATTACGTTATAACGTATAACGTTATATAGTATTACGATATATCGTATAACGTTATATAGTATTACGTTATAACGTATAACGTTATATAGTATTAAGTTATAACGTATAACGTTATATAGTATTACGTTATAACGTATAACGTTATATAGTATTACGTTATGACGTATAACGTTATATAGTATTACGTTATGACGCATAACGTTATATAGTATCACCATGTAACGTATAACGTTATATAGTATTAAGTTATAACGTATAACTTTATATAGTATTACGTTGTAACGTATAACGTTATATAGTATTAAGTTATAACGTATAACGTTATATAGTATTACGTTATAACGTTATATAGTATCACCATATAACGTATAACGTTATATAGTATTACGTTATAACGTATAACGTTATATAGTATTACGTTATAACGTATAACGTTATATAGTATTACGTTATAACGTATAACGTTATATAGTATTACGATATATCGTATAACGTTATATAGTATTACGTTATGACGCATAACGTTATATAGTATCACCATGTAACGTATAACGTTATATAGTATTAAGTTATAACGTATAACGTTATATAGTATTACGTTATAACGTATAACGTTATGTAGTATTACGTTATAACGTATAACGTTATATAGTATTACGTTGTGACGTATAACGTTATATAGTATTACGTTATAACGTATAAAGTTATATAGTATTACGTTATAACGTATAACGTTATATAGTATTACGTTATATCGTATAACTTTTTATAGTATTACGTTATAACGTATAACGTTATATAGTATTACGTTATAGCGTTATATAGTATCACCATATAACGTATAACGATATATAGTATTACGTTATAACATATAACGTTATATAGTATCACCATGTAACGTATAACGTTATATAGTATTACGTTATAACGTATAACGTTATATAGTATTACGTTATGACGTATAACGTTATATAGTATTACGTTATGACGCATAACGTTATATAGTATTACGTTATAACGTATAACGTTATATAGTATTACGTTATAACGTTTAACATTATATAGTATTACCATATAACGTATAACGTTATATAGTATTACGTTATAACGTATAACGTTATATAGTATTACGTTATAACGTATAACGTTATATAGTATTACGTTATAACATATAACGTTATATAGTATTACGTTATAACGTATAACGTTATATATAGTATCACCATGTAACGTATAACGTTATATAGTATTACGTTATAACGTATAACGTTATATAGGATTACGTTATAACGTATAACGTTATATAGTATTACGTTATATCGTATAACGTTATATAGTATTACGTTATAACGTATAACGTTATATAGTATTAAGTTATAACGTATAACGTTATATAGTATTACGTTATAACGTATAACGTTATATAGTATTACGTTATAACGTATAACGTTATATAGTATTACGTTATAACGTATAACGTTATATAGTATTACGTTATAACGTATAACGTTATATAGTATTACGTTATGACGTATAACGTTATATAGTATTACGTTATGACGTATAACGTTATATAGTATTACGTTATAACGTATAACGTTATATAGTATCACCATGTAACGTATAACGTTATATAGTATTACGTTATGACGTATAACGTTATATAGTATTACGTTATGACGCATAACGTTATATAGTATTACGTTATAACGTATAACGTTATATAGTATTACGTTGTGACGTATAACGTTATATAGTATTACGTTATAACGTATAACGTTATATAGTATTACGCTATAACGTATAACGATATATAGTATCACCATGTAACGTATAACGTTATATAGTATTAAATTATAACGTATAACTTTATATAGTATTACGTTATAACGTATAACGTTATATAGTATTAAGTTATAACGTATAACGTTATATAGTATTACGTTATAACGTTATATAGTATCACCATATAACGTATAACGTTATATAGTATTACGTTATAACGTATAACGTTGTATAGTATTACGTTATGATGTATAACGTTATATAGTATTACCATATAACGTATAACGTTATATACTATTACGTTATAACGTATAACGTTATATAGTATCACCATGTAACGTATAACGTTATATAGTATTACGTTATAACGTATAACGTTATATAGTATTACGTTATAACGTATAACGTTATATAGTATTACGTATAACGTATAACGTTATATAGTATTACGTTATAACGTATAACGTTATATAGTATTACGTTATAACGTATAACGTTATATAGTATTACGTTATGACGTATAACGTTATACAGTATTACGGTATAACGTATAACGTTATATAGTATTACGTTATAACGTATAGCGTTATATAGTATTACGTTATAACGTATAACGTTATATAGTATTACGTTATAACGTATAACGTTATACAGTATTACGTTATAACGTATAACGTTATACAGTATTACGTTATAACGTATAACTTTATATAGTATTACGTTATAACGTATAAAGTTATATAGTATTACGTTATAACGTATAACGTTATATAGTATTACGTTATAACGTATAACGTTATATAGTATTACCATATAACGTATAACGTTATATAGTATAACGTTATATAGTATTACGTTATAACGTATAACGTTATATAGCATTACGTTATAACGTTATATACTATCACCATATAACGTATAACGTTATATAGTATTACGTTATAACGTATAACGTTATATAGTATTACGTTATAACGTATAACGTTATATAGCATTACGTTATAACGTTATATAGTATCACCATATAACGTATAACGTTATATAGTATTACGTTATAACGTATAACGTTATATAGCATTACGTTATAACGTATAACGATATATAGTATTACGTTATAACATATAACGTTATATAGTATCACCATGTAACGTATAACGTTATATAGTATTACGTTATAACGTATAACGTTATATAGTATTACGTTATGACGTATAACGTTATATAGTATTACGTTATGACGCATAACGTTATATAGTATTACGTTATAACGTATAACGTTATATAGTATTACGTTATAACGTTTAACATTATATAGTATTACCATATAACGTATAACGTTATATAGTATTACGTTATAACGTATAACGTTATATAGTATTACGTTATAACGTATAACGTTATATAGTATTACGTTATAACATATAACGTTATATAGTATTACGTTATAACGTATAACGTTATATAGTACCACCATGTAACGTATAACGTTATATAGTATTACGTTATAACGTATAACGTTATATAGTATCACCATGTAAACGTATAACGTTATATAGTATTACGTTATAACGTATAACGTTATATAGGATTACGTTATAACGTATAACGTTCTATAGTATTACGTTATATCGTATAACGTTATATAGTATTACGTTATAACGTATAACGTTATATAGTATTAAGTTATAACGTATAACGTTATATAGTATTACGTTATAACGTATAACGTTATATAGTATTACGTTATAACGTATAACGTTATATAGTATTACGTTATAACGTATAACGTTATATAGTATTACGTTATAACGTATAACGTTATATAGTATTACGTTATGAACGTATAACGTTATATAGTATTACGTTATGACGTATAACGTTATATAGTATTACGTTATAACGTATAACGTTATATAGTATCACCATGTAACGTATAACGTTATATAGTATTACGTTATAACGTATAACGTTATATAGTATTACGTTATGACGTATAACGTTATATAGTATTACGTTATGACGCATAACGTTATATAGTATTACGTTATAACGTATAACGTTATATAGTATTTACGTTGTGACGTATAACGTTATATAGTATTACGTTATAACGTATAACGTTATATAGTATTACGCTATAACGTATAACGATATATAGTATCACCATGTAACGTATAACGTTATATAGTATTAAATTATAACGTATAACTTTATATAGTATTACGTTATAACGTATAACGTTATATAGTATTACCATATAACGTATAACGTTATATACTATTACGTTATAACGTATAACGTTATATAGTATCACCATGTAACGTATAACGTTATATAGTATTACGTTATAACGTATAACGTTATATAGTATTACGTTATAACGTATAACGTTATATAGTATTACGTTATAACGTATAACGTTATATAGTATTACGTTGTGACGTATAACGTTATATAGTATTACGTTATAACGTATAAAGTTATATAGTATTACGTTATAACGTATAACGTTATATAGTATTACGTTATATCGTATAACTTTTTATAGTATTACGTTATAACGTATAACGTTATATAGTATTACGTTATAGCGTTATATAGTATCACCATATAACGTATAACGATATATAGTATTACGTTATAACATATAACGTTATATAGTATCACCATGTAACGTATAACGTTATATAGTATTACGTTATAACGTATAACGTTATATAGTATTACGTTATGACGTATAACGTTATATAGTATTACGTTATGACGCATAACGTTATATAGTATACGTTATAACGTATAACGTTATATAGTATTACGTTATAACGTTTAACATTATATAGTATTACCATATAACGTATAACGTTATATAGTATTACGTTATAACGTATAACGTTATATAGTATTACGTTATAACGTATAACGTTATATAGTATTACGTTATAACATATAACGTTATATAGTATTACGTTATAACGTATAACGTTATATAGTACCACCATGTAACGTATAACGTTATATAGTATTACGTTATAACGTATAACGTTATATAGTATCACCATGTAACGTATAACGTTATATAGTATTACGTTATAACGTATAACGTTATATAGGATTACGTTATAACGTATAACGTTCTATAGTATTACGTTATATCGTATAACGTTATATAGTATTACGTTATAACGTATAACGTTATATAGTATTAAGTTATAACGTATAACGTTATATAGTATTACGTTATAACGTATAACGTTATATAGTATTACGTTATAACGTATAACGTTATATAGTATTACGTTATAACGTATAACGTTATATAGTATTACGTTATAACGTATAACGTTATATAGTATTACGTTATGACGTATAACGTTATATAGTATTACGTTATGACGTATAACGTTATATAGTATTACGTTATAACGTATAACGTTATATAGTATCACCATGTAACGTATAACGTTATATAGTATTACGTTATAACGTATAACGTTATATAGTATTACGTTATGACGTATAACGTTATATAGTATTACGTTATGACGCATAACGTATATAGTATTACGTTTATAACGTATAACGTTATATAGTATTACGTTGTGACGTATAACGTTATATAGTATTACGTTATAACGTATAACGTTATATAGTATTACGCTATAACGTATAACGATATATAGTATCACCATGTAACGTATAACGTTATATAGTATTAAATTATAACGTATAACTTTATATAGTATTACGTTATAACGTATAACGTTATATAGTATTAAGTTATAACGTATAACGTTATATAGTATTACGTTATAACGTTATATAGTATCACCATATAACGTATAACGTTATATAGTATTACGTTATAGCGTATAACGTTGTATAGTATTACGTTATGATGTATAACGTTATATAGTATTACCATATAACGTATAACGTTATATACTATTACGTTATAACGTATAACGTTATATAGTATCACCATGTAACGTATAACGTTATATAGTATTACGTTATAACGTATAACGTTATATAGTATTACGTTATAACGTATAACGTTATATAGTATTACGTTATAACGTATAACGTTATATAGTATTACGTTATAACGTATAACGTTATATAGTATTACGTTATGACGTATAACGTTATACAGTATTACGGTATAACGTATAACGTTATATAGTATTACGTTATAACGTATAGCGTTATATAGTATTACGTTATAACGTATAACGTTATATAGTATTACGTTATAACGTATAACGTTATACAGTATTACGTTATAACGTATAACTTTATACAGTATTACGTTATAACGTATAAAGTTATATAGTATTACGTTATAACGTATAACGTTATATAGTATTACGTTATAACGTATAACGTTATATAGTATTACCATATAACGTATAACGTTATATAGTATAACGTTATATAGTATTACGTTATAACGTATAACGTTATATAGCATTACGTTATAACGTTATATACTATCACCATATAACGTATAACGTTATATAGTATTACGTTATAACGTATAACGTTATATAGTATTACGTTATAACGTATAACGTTATATAGCATTACGTTATAACGTTATATAGTATCACCATATAACGTATAACGTTATATAGTATTACGTTATAACGTATAACGTTATATAGCATTACGTTATAACGTATAACGTTATATAGTATTACGTTATAACGTATAACGTTATATAGTATTACGTTATGACGTATAACGTTATACAGTATTACGTTATAACGTATAACGTTATATAGTATTACGTTATAACGTATAGCGTTATATAGTATTACGTTATAACGTATAACGTTATATAGTATTACGTTATAACGTATAACGTTATACAGTATTACGTTATAACGTATAACTTTATATAGTATTACGTTATAACGTATAAAGTTATATAGTATTACGTTATAACGTATAACGTTATATAGTATTACGTTATAACGTATAACGTTATATAGTATTACCATATAACGTATAACGTTATATAGTATAACGTTATATAGTATTACGTTATAACGTATAACGTTATATAGCATTAAGTTATAACGTTATATAGTATCACCATATAACGTATAACGTTATATAGTATTACGTTATAACGTATAACGTTATATAGTATTACGTTATAACGTATAACCTTATATAGCATTACGTTATAACGTTATATAGTATCACCATATAACGTATAACGTTATATAGTATTACGTTATAACGTATAACGTTATATAGTATTACGTTATAACGTATAACGTTATATAGTATTACGTTATAACGTATAACGTTATATAGTATTACGATATATCGTATAACGTTATATAGTATTACGTTATAACGTATAACGTTATATAGTATTAAGTTATAACGTATAACGTTATATAGTATTACGTTATAACGTATAACGTTATATAGTATTACGTTATGACGTATAACGTTATATAGTATTACGTTATGACGCATAACGTTATATAGTATCACCATGTAACGTATAACGTTATATAGTATTAAGTTATAACGTATAACTTTATATAGTATTACGTTGTAACGTATAACGTTATATAGTATTAAGTTATAACGTATAACGTTATATAGTATTACGTTATAACGTTATATAGTATCACCATATAACGTATAACGTTATATAGTATTACGTTATAACGTATAACGTTATATAGTATTACGTTATAACGTATAACGTTATATAGTATTACGTTATAACGTATAACGTTATATAGTATTACGATATATCGTATAACGTTATATAGTATTACGTTATGACGCATAACGTTATATAGTATCACCATGTAACGTATAACGTTATATAGTATTAAGTTATAACGTATAACGTTATATAGTATTACGTTATAACGTATAACGTTATGTAGTATTACGTTATAACGTATAACGTTATATAGTATTACGTTGTGACGTATAACGTTATATAGTATTACGTTATAACGTATAAAGTTATATAGTATTACGTTATAACGTATAACGTTATATAGTATTACGTTATATCGTATAACTTTTTATAGTATTACGTTATAACGTATAACGTTATATAGTATTACGTTATAGCGTTATATAGTATCACCATATAACGTATAACGATATATAGTATTACGTTATAACATATAACGTTATATAGTATCACCATGTAACGTATAACGTTATATAGTATTACGTTATAACGTATAACGTTATATAGTATTACGTTATGACGTATAACGTTATATAGTATTACGTTATGACGCATAACGTTATATAGTATTACGTTATAACGTATAACGTTATATAGTATTACGTTATAACGTTTAACATTATATAGTATTACCATATAACGTATAACGTTATATAGTATTACGTTATAACGTATAACGTTATATAGTATTACGTTATAACGTATAACGTTATATAGTATTACGTTATAACATATAACGTTATATAGTATTACGTTATAACGTATAACGTTATATAGTACCACCATGTAACGTATAACGTTATATAGTATTACGTTATAACGTATAACGTTATATAGTATCACCATGTAACGTATAACGTTATATAGTATTACGTTATAACGTATAACGTTATATAGGATTACGTTATAACGTATAACGTTCTATAGTATTACGTTATATCGTATAACGTTATATAGTATTACGTTATAACGTATAACGTTATATAGTATTAAGTTATAACGTATAACGTTATATAGTATTACGTTATAACGTATAACGTTATATAGTATTACGTTATAACGTATAACGTTATATAGTATTACGTTATAACGTATAACGTTATATAGTATTACGTTATAACGTATAACGTTATATAGTATTACGTTATGACGTATAACGTTATATAGTATTACGTTATGACGTATAACGTTATATAGTATTACGTTATAACGTATAACGTTATATAGTATCACCATGTAACGTATAACGTTATATAGTATTACGTTATAACGTATAACGTTATATAGTATTACGTTATGACGTATAACGTTATATAGTATTACGTTATGACGCATAACGTTATATAGTATTACGTTATAACGTATAACGTTATATAGTATTACGTTGTGACGTATAACGTTATATAGTATTACGTTATAACGTATAACGTTATATAGTATTACGCTATAACGTATAACGATATATAGTATCACCATGTAACGTATAACGTTATATAGTATTAAATTATAACGTATAACTTTATATAGTATTACGTTATAACGTATAACGTTATATAGTATTACCATATAACGTATAACGTTATATACTATTACGTTATAACGTATAACGTTATATAGTATCACCATGTAACGTATAACGTTATATAGTATTACGTTATAACGTATAACGTTATATAGTATTACGTTATAACGTATAACGTTATATAGTATTACGTTATAACGTATAACGTTATATAGTATTACGTTGTGACGTATAACGTTATATAGTATTACGTTATAACGTATAAAGTTATATAGTATTACGTTATAACGTATAACGTTATATAGTATTACGTTATATCGTATAACTTTTTATAGTATTACGTTATAACGTATAACGTTATATAGTATTACGTTATAGCGTTATATAGTATCACCATATAACGTATAACGATATATAGTATTACGTTATAACATATAACGTTATATAGTATCACCATGTAACGTATAACGTTATATAGTATTACGTTATAACGTATAACGTTATATAGTATTACGTTATGACGTATAACGTTATATAGTATTACGTTATGACGCATAACGTTATATAGTATTACGTTATAACGTATAACGTTATATAGTATTACGTTATAACGTTTAACATTATATAGTATTACCATATAACGTATAACGTTATATAGTATTACGTTATAACGTATAACGTTATATAGTATTACGTTATAACGTATAACGTTATATAGTATTACGTTATAACATATAACGTTATATAGTATTACGTTATAACGTATAACGTTATATAGTACCACCATGTAACGTATAACGTTATATAGTATTACGTTATAACGTATAACGTTATATAGTATCACCATGTAACGTATAACGTTATATAGTATTACGTTATAACGTATAACGTTATATAGGATTACGTTATAACGTATAACGTTCTATAGTATTACGTTATATCGTATAACGTTATATAGTATTACGTTATAACGTATAACGTTATATAGTATTAAGTTATAACGTATAACGTTATATAGTATTACGTTATAACGTATAACGTTATATAGTATTACGTTATAACGTATAACGTTATATAGTATTACGTTATAACGTATAACGTTATATAGTATTACGTTATAACGTATAACGTTATATAGTATTACGTTATGACGTATAACGTTATATAGTATTACGTTATGACGTATAACGTTATATAGTATTACGTTATAACGTATAACGTTATATAGTATCACCATGTAACGTATAACGTTATATAGTATTACGTTATAACGTATAACGTTATATAGTATTACGTTATGACGTATAACGTTATATAGTATTACGTTATGACGCATAACGTTATATAGTATTACGTTATAACGTATAACGTTATATAGTATTACGTTGTGACGTATAACGTTATATAGTATTACGTTATAACGTATAACGTTATATAGTATTACGCTATAACGTATAACGATATATAGTATCACCATGTAACGTATAACGTTATATAGTATTAAATTATAACGTATAACTTTATATAGTATTACGTTATAACGTATAACGTTATATAGTATTAAGTTATAACGTATAACGTTATATAGTATTACGTTATAACGTTATATAGTATCACCATATAACGTATAACGTTATATAGTATTACGTTATAGCGTATAACGTTGTATAGTATTACGTTATGATGTATAACGTTATATAGTATTACCATATAACGTATAACGTTATATACTATTACGTTATAACGTATAACGTTATATAGTATCACCATGTAACGTATAACGTTATATAGTATTACGTTATAACGTATAACGTTATATAGTATTACGTTATAACGTATAACGTTATATAGTATTACGTTATAACGTATAACGTTATATAGCATTACGTTATAACGTATAACGTTATATAGTATTACGTTATAACGTATAACGTTATATAGTATTACGTTATAACGTATAACTTTATACAGTATTACGTTATAACGTATAAAGTTATATAGTATTACGTTATAACGTATAACGTTATATAGTATTACGTTATAACGTATAACGTTATATAGTATTACCATATAACGTATAACGTTATATAGTATAACGTTATATAGTATTACGTTATAACGTATAACGTTATATAGCATTACGTTATAACGTTATATACTATCACCATATAACGTATAACGTTATATAGTATTACGTTATAACGTATAACGTTATATAGTATTACGTTATAACGTATAACGTTATATAGCATTACGTTATAACGTTATATAGTATCACCATATAACGTATAACGTTATATAGTATTACGTTATAACGTATAACGTTATATAGCATTACGTTATAACGTATAACGTTATATAGTATTACGTTATAACGTATAACGTTATATAGTATTACGTTATGACGTATAACGTTATACAGTATTACGTTATAACGTATAACGTTATATAGTATTACGTTATAACGTATAGCGTTATATAGTATTACGTTATAACGTATAACGTTATATAGTATTACGTTATAACGTATAACGTTATACAGTATTACGTTATAACGTATAACTTTATATAGTATTACGTTATAACGTATAAAGTTATATAGTATTACGTTATAACGTATAACGTTATATAGTATTACGTTATAACGTATAACGTTATATAGTATTACCATATAACGTATAACGTTATATAGTATAACGTTATATAGTATTACGTTATAACGTATAACGTTATATAGCATTAAGTTATAACGTTATATAGTATCACCATATAACGTATAACGTTATATAGTATTACGTTATAACGTATAACGTTATATAGTATTACGTTATAACGTATAACCTTATATAGCATTACGTTATAACGTTATATAGTATCACCATATAACGTATAACGTTATATAGTATTACGTTATAACGTATAACGTTATATAGTATTACGTTATAACGTATAACGTTATATAGTATTACGTTATAACGTATAACGTTATATAGTATTACGATATATCGTATAACGTTATATAGTATTACGTTATAACGTATAACGTTATATAGTATTAAGTTATAACGTATAACGTTATATAGTATTACGTTATAACGTATAACGTTATATAGTATTACGTTATGACGTATAACGTTATATAGTATTACGTTATGACGCATAACGTTATATAGTATCACCATGTAACGTATAACGTTATATAGTATTAAGTTATAACGTATAACTTTATATAGTATTACGTTGTAACGTATAACGTTATATAGTATTAAGTTATAACGTATAACGTTATATAGTATTACGTTATAACGTTATATAGTATCACCATATAACGTATAACGTTATATAGTATTACGTTATAACGTATAACGTTATATAGTATTACGTTATAACGTATAACGTTATATAGTATTACGTTATAACGTATAACGTTATATAGTATTACGATATATCGTATAACGTTATATAGTATTACGTTATGACGCATAACGTTATATAGTATCACCATGTAACGTATAACGTTATATAGTATTAAGTTATAACGTATAACGTTATATAGTATTACGTTATAACGTATAACGTTATGTAGTATTACGTTATAACGTATAACGTTATATAGTATTACGTTGTGACGTATAACGTTATATAGTATTACGTTATAACGTATAAAGTTATATAGTATTACGTTATAACGTATAACGTTATATAGTATTACGTTATATCGTATAACTTTTTATAGTATTACGTTATAACGTATAACGTTATATAGTATTACGTTATAGCGTTATATAGTATCACCATATAACGTATAACGATATATAGTATTACGTTATAACATATAACGTTATATAGTATCACCATGTAACGTATAACGTTATATAGTATTACGTTATAACGTATAACGTTATATAGTATTACGTTATGACGTATAACGTTATATAGTATTACGTTATGACGCATAACGTTATATAGTATTACGTTATAACGTATAACGTTATATAGTATTACGTTATAACGTTTAACATTATATAGTATTACCATATAACGTATAACGTTATATAGTATTACGTTATAACGTATAACGTTATATAGTATTACGTTATAACGTATAACGTTATATAGTATTACGTTATAACATATAACGTTATATAGTATTACGTTATAACGTATAACGTTATATATAGTATCACCATGTAACGTATAACGTTATATAGTATTACGTTATAACGTATAACGTTATATAGGATTACGTTATAACGTATAACGTTATATAGTATTACGTTATATCGTATAACGTTATATAGTATTACGTTATAACGTATAACGTTATATAGTATTAAGTTATAACGTATAACGTTATATAGTATTACGTTATAACGTATAACGTTATATAGTATTACGTTATAACGTATAACGTTATATAGTATTACGTTATAACGTATAACGTTATATAGTATTACGTTATAACGTATAACGTTATATAGTATTACGTTATGACGTATAACGTTATATAGTATTACGTTATGACGTATAACGTTATATAGTATTACGTTATAACGTATAACGTTATATAGTATCACCATGTAACGTATAACGTTATATAGTATTACGTTATGACGTATAACGTTATATAGTATTACGTTATGACGCATAACGTTATATAGTATTACGTTATAACGTATAACGTTATATAGTATTACGTTGTGACGTATAACGTTATATAGTATTACGTTATAACGTATAACGTTATATAGTATTACGCTATAACGTATAACGATATATAGTATCACCATGTAACGTATAACGTTATATAGTATTAAATTATAACGTATAGCTTTATATAGTATTACGTTATAACGTATAACGTTATATAGTATTAAGTTATAACGTATAACGTTATATAGTATTACGTTATAACGTTATATAGTATCACCATATAACGTATAACGTTATATAGTATTACGTTATAACGTATAACGTTGTATAGTATTACGTTATGATGTATAACGTTATATAGTATTACCATATAACGTATAACGTTATATACTATTACGTTATAACGTATAACGTTATATAGTATCACCATGTAACGTATAACGTTATATAGTATTACGTTATAACGTATAACGTTATATAGTATTACGTTATAACGTATAACGTTATATAGTATTACCATATAACGTATAACGTTATATAGTATAACGTTATATAGTATTACGTTATAACGTATAACGTTATATAGCATTACGTTATAACGTTATATACTATCACCATATAACGTATAACGTTATATAGTATTACGTTATAACGTATAACGTTATATAGTATTACGTTATAACGTATAACGTTATATAGCATTACGTTATAACGTTATATAGTATCACCATATAACGTATAACGTTATATAGTATTACGTTATAACGTATAACGTTATATAGCATTACGTTATAACGTATAACGTTATATAGTATTACGTTATAACGTATAACGTTATATAGTATTACGTTATGACGTATAACGTTATACAGTATTACGTTATAACGTATAACGTTATATAGTATTACGTTATAACGTATAGCGTTATATAGTATTACGTTATAACGTATAACGTTATATAGTATTACGTTATAACGTATAACGTTATACAGTATTACGTTATAACGTATAACTTTATATAGTATTACGTTATAACGTATAAAGTTATATAGTATTACGTTATAACGTATAACGTTATATAGTATTACGTTATAACGTATAACGTTATATAGTATTACCATATAACGTATAACGTTATATAGTATAACGTTATATAGTATTACGTTATAACGTATAACGTTATATAGCATTAAGTTATAACGTTATATAGTATCACCATATAACGTATAACGTTATATAGTATTACGTTATAACGTATAACGTTATATAGTATTACGTTATAACGTATAACCTTATATAGCATTACGTTATAACGTTATATAGTATCACCATATAACGTATAACGTTATATAGTATTACGTTATAACGTATAACGTTATATAGTATTACGTTATAACGTATAACGTTATATAGTATTACGTTATAACGTATAACGTTATATAGTATTACGATATATCGTATAACGTTATATAGTATTACGTTATAACGTATAACGTTATATAGTATTAAGTTATAACGTATAACGTTATATAGTATTACGTTATAACGTATAACGTTATATAGTATTACGTTATGACGTATAACGTTATATAGTATTACGTTATGACGCATAACGTTATATAGTATCACCATGTAACGTATAACGTTATATAGTATTAAGTTATAACGTATAACTTTATATAGTATTACGTTGTAACGTATAACGTTATATAGTATTAAGTTATAACGTATAACGTTATATAGTATTACGTTATAACGTTATATAGTATCACCATATAACGTATAACGTTATATAGTATTACGTTATAACGTATAACGTTATATAGTATTACGTTATAACGTATAACGTTATATAGTATTACGTTATAACGTATAACGTTATATAGTATTACGATATATCGTATAACGTTATATAGTATTACGTTATGACGCATAACGTTATATAGTATCACCATGTAACGTATAACGTTATATAGTATTAAGTTATAACGTATAACGTTATATAGTATTACGTTATAACGTATAACGTTATGTAGTATTACGTTATAACGTATAACGTTATATAGTATTACGTTGTGACGTATAACGTTATATAGTATTACGTTATAACGTATAAAGTTATATAGTATTACGTTATAACGTATAACGTTATATAGTATTACGTTATATCGTATAACTTTTTATAGTATTACGTTATAACGTATAACGTTATATAGTATTACGTTATAGCGTTATATAGTATCACCATATAACGTATAACGATATATAGTATTACGTTATAACATATAACGTTATATAGTATCACCATGTAACGTATAACGTTATATAGTATTACGTTATAACGTATAACGTTATATAGTATTACGTTATGACGTATAACGTTATATAGTATTACGTTATGACGCATAACGTTATATAGTATTACGTTATAACGTATAACGTTATATAGTATTACGTTATAACGTTTAACATTATATAGTATTACCATATAACGTATAACGTTATATAGTATTACGTTATAACGTATAACGTTATATAGTATTACGTTATAACGTATAACGTTATATAGTATTACGTTATAACATATAACGTTATATAGTATTACGTTATAACGTATAACGTTATATATAGTATCACCATGTAACGTATAACGTTATATAGTATTACGTTATAACGTATAACGTTATATAGGATTACGTTATAACGTATAACGTTATATAGTATTACGTTATATCGTATAACGTTATATAGTATTACGTTATAACGTATAACGTTATATAGTATTAAGTTATAACGTATAACGTTATATAGTATTACGTTATAACGTATAACGTTATATAGTATTACGTTATAACGTATAACGTTATATAGTATTACGTTATAACGTATAACGTTATATAGTATTACGTTATAACGTATAACGTTATATAGTATTACGTTATGACGTATAACGTTATATAGTATTACGTTATGACGTATAACGTTATATAGTATTACGTTATAACGTATAACGTTATATAGTATCACCATGTAACGTATAACGTTATATAGTATTACGTTATGACGTATAACGTTATATAGTATTACGTTATGACGCATAACGTTATATAGTATTACGTTATAACGTATAACGTTATATAGTATTACGTTGTGACGTATAACGTTATATAGTATTACGTTATAACGTATAACGTTATATAGTATTACGCTATAACGTATAACGATATATAGTATCACCATGTAACGTATAACGTTATATAGTATTAAATTATAACGTATAACTTTATATAGTATTACGTTATAACGTATAACGTTATATAGTATTAAGTTATAACGTATAACGTTATATAGTATTACGTTATAACGTTATATAGTATCACCATATAACGTATAACGTTATATAGTATTACGTTATAACGTATAACGTTGTATAGTATTACGTTATGATGTATAACGTTATATAGTATTACCATATAACGTATAACGTTATATACTATTACGTTATAACGTATAACGTTATATAGTATCACCATGTAACGTATAACGTTATATAGTATTACGTTATAACGTATAACGTTATATAGTATTACGTTATAACGTATAACGTTATATAGTATTACGTTATAACGTATAACGTTATATAGTATTACGTTATAACGTATAACGTTATATAGTATTACGTTATAACGTATAACGTTATATAGTATTACGTTATGACGTATAACGTTATACAGTATTACGGTATAACGTATAACGTTATATAGTATTACGTTATAACGTATAGCGTTATATAGTATTACGTTATAACGTATAACGTTATATAGTATTACGTTATAACGTATAACGTTATACAGTATTACGTTATAACGTATAACGTTATACAGTATTACGTTATAACGTATAACTTTATATAGTATTACGTTATAACGTATAAAGTTATATAGTATTACGTTATAACGTATAACGTTATATAGTATTACGTTATAACGTATAACGTTATATAGTATTACCATATAACGTATAACGTTATATAGTATAACGTTATATAGTATTACGTTATAACGTATAACGTTATATAGCATTACGTTATAACGTTATATACTATCACCATATAACGTATAACGTTATATAGTATTACGTTATAACGTATAACGTTATATAGTATTACGTTATAACGTATAACGTTATATAGCATTACGTTATAACGTTATATAGTATCACCATATAACGTATAACGTTATATAGTATTACGTTATAACGTATAACGTTATATAGCATTACGTTATAACGTATAACGTTATATAGTATTACGTTATAACGTATAACGTTATATAGTATTACGTTATGACGTATAACGTTATACAGTATTACGTTATAACGTATAACGTTATATAGTATTACGTTATAACGTATAGCGTTATATAGTATTACGTTATAACGTATAACGTTATATAGTATTACGTTATAACGTATAACGTTATATAGTATTACCATATAACGTATAACGTTATATAGTATAACGTTATATAGTATTACGTTATAACGTATAACGTTATATAGCATTAAGTTATAACGTTATATAGTATCACCATATAACGTATAACGTTATATAGTATTACGTTATAACGTATAGCGTTATATAGTATTACGTTATAACGTATAACGTTATATAGTATTACGTTATAACGTATAACGTTATATAGTATCACCATATAACGTATAACGTTATATAGTATTACGTTATAACGTATAACGTTATATAGTATTACGTTATAACGTATAACGTTATATAGTATTACGTTATAACGTATAACGTTATATAGTATTACCATATAACGTATAACGTTATATAGTATTACGTTATAACGTATAGCGTTATATAGTATTACGTTATAACGTATAACGTTATATAGTATTACGTTATAACGTATAACGTTATATAGTATCACCATATAACGTATAACGTTATATAGTATTACGTTATAACGTATAACGTTATATAGCATTACGTTATAACGTATAACGTTATATAGTATTACGTTATAACGTATAACGTTATATAGTATTACGTTATGACGTATAACGTTATATAGTATTACGTTATGACGTATAACGTTATATAGTATTACGTTATAACGTATAACGTTATATAGTATCACCATGTAACGTATAACGTTATATAGTATTACGTTATGACGTATAACGTTATATAGTATTACGTTATGACGCATAACGTTATATAGTATCACCATGTAACGTATAACGTTATATAGTATTAAGTTATAACGTATAACTTTATATAGTATTACGTTGTAACGTATAACGTTATATAGTATTAAGTTATAACGTATAACGTTATATAGTATTACGTTATAACGTTATATAGTATCACCATATAACGTATAACGTTATATAGTATTACGTTATAACGTATAACGTTATATAGTATTACGTTATAACGTATAACGTTATATAGTATTACGTTATAACGTATAACGTTATATAGTATTACGATATATCGTATAACGTTATATAGTATTACGTTATGACGCATAACGTTATATAGTATCACCATGTAACGTATAACGTTATATAGTATTAAGTTATAACGTATAACGTTATATAGTATTACGTTATAACGTATAACGTTATATAGTATTACGTTATAACGTATAACGTTATATAGTATTACGTTGTGACGTATAACGTTATATAGTATTACGTTATAACGTATAAAGTTATATAGTATTACGTTATAACGTATAACGTTATATAGTATTACGTTATATCGTATAACTTTTTATAGTATTACGTTATAACGTATAACGTTATATAGTATTACGTTATAGCGTTATATAGTATCACCATATAACGTATAACGATATATAGTATTACGTTATAACATATAACGTTATATAGTATCACCATGTAACGTATAACGTTATATAGTATTACGTTATAACGTATAACGTTATATAGTATTACGTTATGACGTATAACGTTATATAGTATTACGTTATGACGCATAACGTTATATAGTATTACGTTATAACGTATAACGTTATATAGTATTACGTTATAACGTTTAACATTATATAGTATTACCATATAACGTATAACGTTATATAGTATTACGTTATAACGTATAACGTTATATAGTATTACGTTATAACGTATAACGTTATATAGTATTACGTTATAACATATAACGTTATATAGTATTACGTTATAACGTATAACGTTATATAGTATCACCATGTAACGTATAACGTTATATAGTATTACGTTATAACGTATAACGTTATATAGGATTACGTTATAACGTATAACGTTATATAGTATTACGTTATATCGTATAACGTTATATAGTATTACGTTATAACGTATAACGTTATATAGTATTAAGTTATAACGGATAACGTTATATAGTATTACGTTATAACGTATAACGTTATATAGTATTACGTTATAACGTATAACGTTATATAGTATTACGTTATAACGTATAACGTTATATAGTATTACGTTATAACGTATAACGTTATATAGTATTACGTTATGACGTATAACGTTATATAGTATTACGTTATGACGTATAACGTTATATAGTATTACGTTATAACGTATAACGTTATATAGTATCACCATGTAACGTATAACGTTATATAGTATTACGTTATGACGTATAACGTTATATAGTATTACGTTATGACGCATAACGTTATATAGTATTACGTTATAACGTATAACGTTATATAGTATTACGTTGTGACGTATAACGTTATATAGTATTACGTTATAACGTATAACGTTATATAGTATTACGCTATAACGTATAACGATATATAGTATCACCATGTAACGTATAACGTTATATAGTATTAAATTATAACGTATAACTTTATATAGTATTACGTTATAACGTATAACGTTATATAGTATTAAGTTATAACGTATAACGTTATATAGTATTACGTTATAACGTTATATAGTATCACCATATAACGTATAACGTTATATAGTATTACGTTATAACGTATAACGTTGTATAGTATTACGTTATGATGTATAACGTTATATAGTATTACCATATAACGTATAACGTTATATACTATTACGTTATAACGTATAACGTTATATAGTATCACCATGTAACGTATAACGTTATATAGTATTACGTTATAACGTATAACGTTATATAGTATTACGTTATAACGTATAACGTTATATAGTATTACGTTATAACGTATAACGTTATATAGTATTACGTTATAACGTATAACGTTATATAGTATTACGTTATAACGTATAACGTTATATAGTATTACGTTATGACGTATAACGTTATACAGTATTACGGTATAACGTATAACGTTATATAGTATTACGTTATAACGTATAACTTTATATAGTATTACGTTATAACGTATAAAGTTATATAGTATTACGTTATAACGTATAACGTTATATAGTATTACGTTATAACGTATAACGTTATATAGTATTACCATATAACGTATAACGTTATATAGTATAACGTTATATAGTATTACGTTATAACGTATAACGTTATATAGCATTACGTTATAACGTTATATACTATCACCATATAACGTATAACGTTATATAGTATTACGTTATAACGTATAACGTTATATAGTATTACGTTATAACGTATAACGTTATATAGCATTACGTTATAACGTTATATAGTATCACCATATAACGTATAACGTTATATAGTATTACGTTATAACGTATAACGTTATATAGCATTACGTTATAACGTATAACGTTATATAGTATTACGTTATAACGTATAACGTTATATAGTATTACGTTATGACGTATAACGTTATACAGTATTACGTTATAACGTATAACGTTATATAGTATTACGTTATAACGTATAGCGTTATATAGTATTACGTTATAACGTATAACGTTATATAGTATTACGTTATAACGTATAACGTTATATAGTATTACCATATAACGTATAACGTTATATAGTATAACGTTATATAGTATTACGTTATAACGTATAACGTTATATAGCATTAAGTTATAACGTTATATAGTATCACCATATAACGTATAACGTTATATAGTATTACGTTATAACGTATAACGTTATATAGTATTACGTTATAACGTATAACCTTATATAGCATTACGTTATAACGTTATATAGTATCACCATATAACGTATAACGTTATATAGTATTACGTTGTGACGTATAACGTTATATAGTATTACGTTATAACGTATAACGTTATATAGTATTACGTTATAACGTATAACGTTATATAGTATTACGTTATATCGTATAACTTTTTATAGTATTACGTTATAACGTATAACGTTATATAGTATTACGTTATAACGTATAACGTTATATAGTATTACGTTATAACGTATAACTTTATGTAGTATTACGTTATAACGTATAACGTTATATAGTACTTCCATATAACGTATAACGTTATATAGTATTACGTTATAACGTATAACGTTATATAGTATTACGTTGTGACGTATAACGTTATATAGTATTACGTTATAACGTATAACGTTATATAGTATTACGTTATAACGTATAACGTTATATAGTATTACGTTATATCGTATAACTTTTTATAGTATTACGTTATAACGTATAACGTTATATAGTATTACGTTATAACGTTTTATAGTATCACCATATAACGTATAAAGATATATAGTATTACGTTATAACGTATAACGTTATATAGTATCACCATGTAACGTATAACGTTATATAGTATTACGTTATAACGTATAACGTTATATAGTATTACGTTATGACGTATAACGTTATATAGTATTACGTTATGACGCATAACGTTATATAGTATTACGTTATAACGTATAACGTTATATAGTATTACGTTATGACGCATAACGTTATATAGTATTACGTTATAACGTATAACGTTATATAGTATTACGTTATAACGTATAACGTTATATAGTATTACGTTATAACGTATAACGTTATATAGTATTACGTTATAACGTATAACATTATATAGTATTACGTTATAACGTATAACGTTATATAGTATTACGTTATAACGTATAACGTTATATAGTATTACGTTATAACGTATAACGTTATATAGTATTACGTTATAACGTTTAACATTATATAGTATTACCACATAACGTATAACGTTATATAGTATTACGTTATAACGTATAACGTTATATAGTATTACGTTATAACGTATAACGTTATATAGTATTACGTTATGACGCATAACGTTATATAGTATTACGTTATAACGTATAACGTTATATAGTATTACGTTATGACGTATAACGTTATATAGTATTACGTTATGACGTATAACGTTATATAGTATTACGTTATGACGTATAACGTTATATAGTATCACCATGTAACGTATAACGTTATATAGTATTACGTTATAACGTATAACGTTATATAGTATTACGTTATGACGTATAACGTTATATAGTATTACGTTATGACGCATAACGTTATATAGTATTACGTTATAACGTATAACGTTATATAGTATTACGTTGTGACGTATAACGTTATATAGTATTACGTTATAACGTATAACGTTATATAGTATTACGCTATAACGTATAACGATATATAGTATCACCATGTAACGTATAACGTTATATAGTATTAAGTTATAACGTATAACTTTATATAGTATTACGTTATAACGTATAACGTTATATAGTATTAAGTTATAACGTATAACGTTATATAGTATTACGTTATAACGTTATATAGTATCACCATATAACGTATAACGTTATATAGTATTACGTTATAACGTATAACGTTGTATAGTATTACGTTATGATGTATAACGTTATATAGTATTACCATATAACGTATAACGTTATATACTATTACGTTATAACGTATAACGTTATATAGTATTACGTTATAACGTATAACGTTATATAGTATTACGTTATATCGTATAACTTTTTATAGTATTACGTTATAACGTATAACGTTATATAGTATTACGTTATAACGTTTTATAGTATCACCATATAACGTATAAAGATATATAGTATTACGTTATAACGTATAACGTTATATAGTATCACCATGTAACGTATAACGTTATATAGTATTACGTTATAACGTATAACGTTATATAGTATTACGTTATGACGTATAACGTTATATAGTATTACGTTATGACGCATAACGTTATATAGTATTACGTTATAACGTATAACGTTATATAGTATTACGTTATGACGCATAACGTTATATAGTATTACGTTATAACGTATAACGTTATATAGTATTACGTTATAACGTATAACGTTATATAGTATTACGTTATAACGTATAACGTTATATAGTATTACGTTATAACGTATAACATTATATAGTATTACGTTATAACGTATAACGTTATATAGTATTACGTTATAACGTATAACGTTATATAGTATTACGTTATAACGTATAACGTTATATAGTATTACGTTATAACGTTTAACATTATATAGTATTACCACATAACGTATAACGTTATATAGTATTACGTTATAACGTATAACGTTATATAGTATTACGTTATAACGTATAACGTTATATAGTATTACGTTATGACGCATAACGTTATATAGTATTACGTTATAACGTATAACGTTATATAGTATTACGTTATGACGTATAACGTTATATAGTATTACGTTATGACGTATAACGTTATATAGTATTACGTTATGACGTATAACGTTATATAGTATCACCATGTAACGTATAACGTTATATAGTATTACGTTATAACGTATAACGTTATATAGTATTACGTTATGACGTATAACGTTATATAGTATTACGTTATGACGCATAACGTTATATAGTATTACGTTATGACGTATAACGTTATATAGTATTACGTTATAACGTATAACGTTATATAGTATTACGTTGTGACGTATAACGTTATATAGTATTACGCTATAACGTATAACGATATATAGTATCACCATGTAACGTATAACGTTATATAGTATTAAGTTATAACGTATAACTTTATATAGTATTACGTTATAACGTATAACGTTATATAGTATTAAGTTATAACGTATAACGTTATATAGTATTACGTTATAACGTTATATAGTATCACCATATAACGTATAACGTTATATAGTATTACGTTATAACGTATAACGTTGTATAGTATTACGTTATGATGTATAACGTTATATAGTATTACCATATAACGTAATACGTTATATACTATTACGTTATAACGTATAACGTTATATAGTATCACCATGTAACGTATAACGTTATATAGTATTACGTTATAACGTATAACGTTATATAGTATTACGTTATAACGTATAACGAGATATAGTATTACGTTATAACGTATAACGTTATACAGTATTACGTTATAACGTATAACTTTATATAGTATTACGTTATAACGTATAACGTTATACAGTATTACGTTATAAACGTATAACTTTATATAGTATTACGTTATAACGTATAACGTTATATAGTATTACGTTATAACGTATAACGTTATATAGTATAACGTTATAACGTATAACGTTATATAGTATTACCATATAACGTATAACGTTATATAGTATAACGTTATATAGTATTACGTTATAACGTATAACGTTATATAGCATTACGTTATAACGTTATATAGTATCACCATATAACGTATAACGTTATATAGTATTACGTTATAACGTATAACGTTATATAGTATTACGTTATAACGTATAACGTTATATAGCATTACGTTATAACGTTATATAGTATCACCATATAACGTATAACGTTATATAGTATTACGTTATAACATATAACGTTATATAGTATTACGTTATAACGTATAATGTTATATAGTATTACGTTATAACGTATAACGTTATATAGTATTACGTTATAACGTATAACTTTATGTAGTATTACGTTATAACGTATAACGTTATATAGTAATACCATATAACGTATAACGTTATATAGTATTACGTTATAACGTATAACGTTATATAGTATTACGTTGTGACGTATAACGTTATATAGTATTACGTTATAACGTATAACGTTATATAGTATTACGTTATAACGTATAACGTTATATAGTATTACGTTATATCGTATAACTTTTTATAGTATTACGTTATAACGTATAACGTTATATAGTATTACGTTATAACGTTATATAGTATCACCATATAACGTATAACGATATATAGTATTACGTTATAACGTATAACGTTATATAGTATCACCATGTAACGTATAACGTTATATAGTATTACGTTATAACGTATAACGTTATATAGTATTACGTTATGACGTATAACGTTATATAGTATTACGTTATGACGCATAACGTTATATAGTATTACGTTATAACGTATAACGTTATATAGTATTACGTTATGACGTATAACGTTATACAGTATTACGTTATGACGCATAACGTTATATAGTATTACGTTATAACGTATAACGTTATATAGTATTACGTTATAACGTATAACGTTATATAGTATTACGTTATAACGTATAACGTTTTATAGTATTACGTTATAACGTATAACGTTATATAGTATTACGTTATAACGTATAACGTTATATAGTATTACGTTATAACGTTTAACGTTATATAGTATTACCATATAACTTATAACGTTATATAGTATTACGGTATAACGTATAACGTTATATACTATTACGTTATAACGTTATATAGTATCACCATGTAACGTATAACGTTATATAGTATTACGTTATGACGTATAACGTTATATAGTATTACGTTATAACGTATAACGTTATATAGTATTACGTTATATCGTATAACGTTATATAGTATTACGTTATAACGTATAACGTTATATAGTATTAAGTTATAACGTATAACGTTATATAGTATTACGTTATAACGTATAACGTTATATAGTATCACCATGTAACGTATAACGTTATATAGTATTACGTTATAACGTATAACGTTATATAGTATTACGTTATGACGTATAACGTTATATAGTATTACGTTATGACGCATAACGTTATATAGTATTACGTTATAACGTATAACGTTATATAGTATCACCATGTAACGTATAACGTTATATAGTATTAAGTTATAACGTATAACTTTATATAGTATTACGTTATAACGTATAACGTTATATAGTATTAAGTTATAACGTATAACGTTATATAGTATTACGTTATAACGTTATAAAGTATCACCATATAACGTATAACGTTATATAGTATTACGTTATAACGTATAACGTTGTATAGTATTACGTTATGAGGTATAACGTTATATAGTATTACCATATAACGTATAACGTTATATAATATTACGTTATAACGTATAACGTTATATAGTATCACCATGTAACGTATAACGTTATATAGTATTACGTTATAACGTATAACGTTATATAGTATTACGTTATAACGTATAACGTTATATAGTATTACGTTATAACGTATAACGTTATATAGTATTACGTTGTGACGTATAACGTTATATAGTATTACGTTATAACGTATAAAGTTATATAGTACTACGTTATAACGTATAACGTTATATAGTATTACGTTATATCGTATAACTTTTTATAGTATTACGTTATAACGTATAACGTTATATAGTATTACGTTATAGCGTTATATAGTATCACCATATAACGTATAACGATATACAGTATTACGTTATAACATATAACGTTATATAGTATCACCATGTAACGTATAACGTTATATAGTATTACGTTATAACGTATAACGTTATATAGTATTACGTTATGACGTATAACGTTATATAGTATTACGTTATGACGCATAACGTTATATAGTATTACGTTATGACGCATAACGTTATATAGTATTACGTTATAACGTATAACGTTATATAGTATTACGTTATAACGTTTAACATTATATAGTATTACCATATAACGTATAACGTTATATAGTATTACGTTATATCGTATAACGTTATATAATATTACGTTATAACGTATAACGTTATATAGTATTAAGTTATAACGTATAACGTTATATAGTATTACGTTATAACGTATAACGTTATATAGTATTACGTTATAACGTATAACGTTATATAGTATTACGTTATAACGTATAACGTTATATAGTATTACGTTATAACGTATAAAGTTATATAGTATTACGTTATGACGTATAACGTTATATAGTATTACGTTATGACGTATAACGTTATATAGTATTACGTTATAACGTATAACGTTATATAGTATCACCATGTAACGTATAACGTTATATAGTATTACGTTATAACGTATAACGTTATATAGTATTACGTTATGACGTATAACGTTATATAGTATTACGTTATGACGCATAACGTTATATAGTATTGCGTTATAACGTATAACGTTATATAGTATTACGTTGTGACGTATAACGTTATATAGTATTACGTTATAACGTATAACGTTATATAGTATTACGCTATAACGTATAACGATATATAGTATCACCATGTAACGTATAACGTTATATAGTATTAAATTATAACGTATAACATTATATAGTATTACGTTATAACGTATAACGTTATATAGTATTAAGTTATAACGTATAACGTTATATAGTATTACGTTATACCGTTATATAGTATCACCATATAACGTATAACGTTATATAGTATTACGTTATAACGTATAACGTTGTATAGTATTACGTTATGATGTATAACGTTATATAGTATTACCATATAACGTATAACGTTATATACTATTACGTTATAACGTATAACTTTATGTAGTATTACGTTATAACGTATAACGTTATATAGTGTTACCATATAACATATAACGTTAAATAGTATTACGTTATAACGTATAACGTTATATAGTATTACGTTGTGACGTATAACGTTATATAGTATTACGTTATAACGTATAACGTTATATAGTATTACGTTATAACGAATAACGTTATATAGTATTACGTTATATCGTATAACTTTTTATAGTATTACGTTATGACGTATAACGTTATATAGTATTACGTTATAACGTTTTATAGTATCACCATATAACGTATAACGATATATAGTATTCCGTTATAACGTATAACGTTATATAGTATCACCATGTAACGTATAACGTTATATAGTATTACGTTATAACGTATAACGTTATATAGTATTACGTTATGACGTATAACGTTATATAGTATTACGTTATGACGCATAACGTTATATAGTATTACGTTATAACGTATAACGTTATATAGTATTACGTTATGACGCATAACGTTATATAGTATTACGTTATAACGTATAACGTTATATAGTATTACGTTATAACGTATAACGTTATATAGTATTACGTTATAACGTATAACGTTATATAGCATTGCGTTATAACGTATAACATTATATAGTATTACGTTATAACGTATAACGTTATATAGTATTACGTTATAACGTATAACGTTATATAGTATTACGTTATAACGTATAACGTTATATAGTATTACGTTATAACGTTTAACATTATATAGTATTACCATATAACGTATAACGTTATATAGTATTACGTTATAACGTATAACGTTATATAGTATTACGTTATAACGTATAACGTTATATAGTATTACGTTATGACGTATAACGTTATATAGTATTACGTTATGACGCATAACGTTATATAGTATTACGTTATAACGTATAACGTTATATAGTATTACGTTGTGACGTATAACGTTATATAGTATTACGTTATAACGTATAACGTTATATAGTATTACGTTATAACGTATAACGTTATATAGTATTACGTTATATCGTATAACTTTTTATAGTATTACGTTATAACGTATAACGTTATATAGTATTACGTTATAACGTTTTATAGTATCACCATATAACGTATAACGATATATAGTATTACGTTATAACGTATAACGTTATATAGTATCACCATGTAACGTATAACGTTATATAGTATTACGTTATGACGCATAACGTTATATAGTATTACGTTATAACGTATAACGTTATATAGTATTACGTTATGACGTATAACGTTATATAGTATTACGTTATGACGTATAACGTTATATAGTATTACGTTATAACGTATAACGTTATATAGTATTACGCTATAACGTATAACGATATATAGTATCACCATGTAACGTATAACGTTATATAGTATTAAGTTATAACGTATAACTTTATATAGTATTACGTTATAACGTATAACGTTATATAGTATTAAGTTATAACGTATAACGTTATATAGTATTACGTTATAACGTTATATAGTATCACCATATAACGTATAACGTTATATAGTATTACGTTATAACGTATAACGTTGTATAGTATTACGTTATGATGTATAACGTTATATAGTATTACCATATAACGTATAACGTTATATACTATTACGTTATAACGTATAACGTTATATAGTATCACCATGTAACGTATAACGTTATATAGCATTACGTTATAACGTATAACGTTATATAGTATTACGTTATAACGTATAACGTTATATAGTATTACGTTATAACGTATAACGTTATATAGTATTACGTTATGACGTATAACGTTATACAGTATTACGTTATGATGTATAACGTTATATAGTATTACCATATAACGTATAACGTTATATACTATTACGTTATAACGTATAACGTTATATAGTATCACCATGTAACGTATAACGTTATATAGTATTACGTTATGACGCATAACGTTATATAGTATTACGTTATAACGTATAACGTTATATAGTATTACGTTGTGACGTATAACGTTATATAGTATTACGTTATAACGTATAACGTTATATAGTATTACGTTATAACGTATAACGTTATATAGTATTACGTTATATCGTATAACTTTTTATAGTATTACGTTATAACGTATAACGTTATATAGTATTACGTTATAACGTTTTATAGTATCACCATATAACGTATAACGATATATAGTATTACGTTATAACGTATAACGTTATATAGTATCACCATGTAACGTATAACGTTATATAGTATTACGTTATGACGCATAACGTTATATAGTATTACGTTATAACGTATAACGTTATATAGTATTACGTTATGACGTATAACGTTATATAGTATTACGTTATGACGTATAACGTTATATAGTATTTCGTTATAACGTATAACGTTATATAGTATCACCATGTAACGTATAACGTTATATAGTATTACGTTATAACGTATAACGTTATATAGTATTACGTTATGACGTATAACGTTATATAGTATTACGTTATGACGCATAACGTTATATAGTATTACGTTATAACGTATAACGTTATATAGTATTACGTTGTGACGTATAACGTTATATAGTATTACGTTATAACGTATAACGTTATATAGTATTACGCTATAACGTATAACGATATATAGTATCACCATGTAACGTATAACGTTATATAGTATTAAGTTATAACGTATAACTTTATATAGTATTACGTTATAACGTATAACGTTATATAGTATTAAGTTATAACGTATAACGTTATATAGTATTACGTTATAACGTTATATAGTATCACCATATAACGTATAACGTTATATAGTATTACGTTATAACGTATAACGTTGTATAGTATTACGTTATGATGTATAACGTTATATAGTATTACCATATAACGTATAACGTTATATACTATTACGTTATAACGTATAACGTTATATAGTATCACCATGTAACGTATAACGTTATATAGCATTACGTTATAACGTATAACGTTATATAGTATTACGTTATAACGTATAACGTTATATAGTATTACGTTATAACGTATAACGTTATATAGTATTACGTTATGACGTATAACGTTATACAGTATTACGTTATGATGTATAACGTTATATAGTATTACCATATAACGTATAACGTTATATACTATTACGTTATAACGTATAACGTTATATAGTATCACCATGTAACGTATAACGTTATATAGTATTACGTTATAACGTATAACGTTATATAGTATTACGTTATAACGTATAACGTTATACAGTATTACGTTATAACGTATAACATTATATAGTATTACGTTATGACGTATAACGTTATACAGTATTACGTTATAACGTATAACGTTATATAGTATTACGTTATAACGTATAACGTTATATAGTATTACGTTGTGACGTATAACGTTATATAGTATTACGTTATAACGTATAACGTTATATAGTATTACGTTATAACGTATAACGTTATATAGTATTAAGTTATAACGTATAACTTTATATAGTATTACGTTATAACGTATAACGTTATATAGTATTAAGTTATAACGTATAACGTTATATAGTATTACGTTATAACGTTATATAGTATCACCATATAACGTATAACGTTATATAGTATTACGTTATAACGTATAACGTTGTATAGTATTACGTTATGAGGTATAACGTTATATAGTATTACCATATAACGTATAACGTTATATACTATTACGTTATAACGTATAACGTTATATAGTATCACCATGTAACGTATAACGTTATATAGTATTACGTTATGACGTATAACGTTATATAGTATTACCATATAACGTATAACGTTATTTACTATTACGTTATAACGTATAACGTTATATAGTATCACCATGTAACGTATAACGCTATATAGTATTACGTTATAACGTATAACGTTATATAGTATTCCGTTATAACGTATAACGTTATATAGTATTACGTTATAACATATAACGTTATATAGTATTACGGTATAACGTATAACGTTATATAGTATTACGTTATGATGTATAACGTTATATAGTATTACCATATAACGTATAACGTTATATACTATTACGTTATAACGTATAACGTTATATAGTATCACCATGTAACGTATAACGCTATATAGTATTACGTTATAACGTATAACGTTATATAGTATTCCGTTATAACGTATAACGTTATATAGTATCACCATATAACGTATAACGTTATATAGTATTACGTTATAACGTATAACGTTGTATAGTGTTACGTTATGATGTATAACGTTATATAGTATTACCATATAACGTATAACGTTATATAGTATTACGTTATAACGTTATATAGTATCACCATATAACGTATAACGTTATATAGTATTACGTTATAACGTATAACGTTGTATAGTGTTACGTTATGATGTATAACGTTATATAGTATTACCATATAACGTATAACGTTATATACTATTACGTTATAACGTATAACGTTATATAGTATCACCATGTAACGTATAACGTTATATAGTATTACGTTATAACGTATAACGTTATATAGTATTACGTTATAACGTATAACGTTATATAGTATTACGCTATAACGTATAACGTTATATAGTATTACGTTATAACGTATAACGTTATATAGTATTACGTTATAACGTATAACGTTATATAGTATTACGTTATAACGTATAGCGTTATATAGTATTACGTTATAACGTATAACGTTATATAGTATTACGTTATAACGTATAACGTTATATAGTATCACCATGTAACGTATAACGTTATATAGTATTACGTTATAACGTATAACGTTATATAGTATTACGTTATGACGTATAACGTTATATAGTATTACGTTATGACGTATAACGTTATATAGTATTACGTTATAACGTATAACGTTATATAGTATTACGTTATAACGTATAACGTTACATAGTATTACGTTATAACGTATAACGTTATATAGTATTACGTTATAACGTTATATAGTATCACCATATAACGTATAAGGTTATATAGTATTACGTTATAACGTATAACGTTATATAGTATTACGCTATAACGTATAACGTTATATAGTATTACGTTACAACGTATAACGTTATATAGTAATACGTTATGACGTATAACGTTATATAGTATTACGTTATGACGCATAACGTTATATAGTATTACGGTATAACGTATAACGTTATATAGTATTACGTTATAACGTATAACATTATATAGTATTACGCTATAACGTATAACGATATATAGTATCACCATGTAACGTATAACTTTATATAGTATTACGTTATAACGTATAACGTTATATAGTATTACGTTATAACGTATAACGTTATATAGTATTAAGTTATAACGTATAACGTTATATAGTATTACGTTACAACGTATAACGTTATATAGTATTACGTTATAACGTATAACGTTATATAGTATTACCATATAACGTATAACGATATATAGTATAACGTTATATAATATTACGTTATAACGTTATATAGTATCACCATATAACGTATAACTTTATATAGTATTACGTTATAACGTATAACGTTATATAGTATTACGTTATAACGTATAACGTTATATAGTATTACGTTATAACGTATAACGTTATATAGTATTACCATATAACGTATAACGTTATATAGTATAACGTTATATCGTATAACGTTATATAGTATTACGTTATAACGTATAACGTTATATAGTATTACGTTATGACGTATAACGTTATATAGTATTACGCTATAACGTATAACGATATATAGTATTACGTTATGACGTATAACGTTATATAGTATTACGTTATAACGTATAACGTTATATAGTATTAAGTTATAACGTATAACTTTATATAGTATTACGTTATGACGTATAACGTTATATAGTATTACGTTATAACGTATAACGTTATATAGTATTAAGTTATAACGTATAACTTTATATAGTATTACGTTATAACGTATAACGTTATATAGTATTACGTTATAACGTTATATAGTATCACCATATAACGTATAACGTTATATAGTATTACGTTATAACGTATAACGTTGTATAGTGTTACGTTATGATGTATAACGTTATATAGTATTACCATATAACGTATAACGTTATATACTATTACGTTATAACGTATAACGTTATATAGTATCACCATGTAACGTATAACGTTATATAGTATTACGTTATAACGTATAACGTTATATAGTATTACGTTATAACGTATAACGTTATATAGTATTACGCTATAACGTATAACGTTATATAGTATTACGTTATGACGTATAACGTTATATAGTATTACGTTATGACGTATAACGTTATATAGTATTACGTTATAACGTATAACGTTATATAGTATTACGTTATAACGTATAACGTTATATAGTATTACGTTATAACGTATAACGTTATATAGTATTACGTTATAACGTTATATAGTATCACCATATAACGTATAAGGTTATATAGTATTACGTTATAACGTATAACGTTATATAGTATTACGCTATAACGTATAACGTTATATAGTATTACGTTACAACGTATAACGTTATATAGTAATACGTTATGACGTATAACGTTATATAGTATTACGTTATGACGTATAACGTTATATAGTATTACGGTATAACGTATAACGTTATATAGTATTACGTTATAACGTATAACATTATATAGTATTACGCTATAACGTATAACGATATATAGTATCACCATGTAACGTATAACTTTATATAGTATTACGTTATAACGTATAACGTTATATAGTATTACGTTACAACGTATAACGTTATATAGTATTACGTTACAACGTATAACGTTATATAGTATTACGTTATAACGTATAACGTTATATAGTATTACCATATAACGTATAACGTTATGTAGTATAACGTTATAACGTATAACGTTATATAGTATTACGTTATAACGTTATATAGTATCACCATATAACGTATAAGGTTATATAGTATTACGTTATAACGTATAACGTTATATAGTATTACGCTATAACGTATAACGTTATATAGTATTACGGTATAACGTATAACGTTATATAGTATTACGTTATAACGTATAACATTATATAGTATTACGCTATAACGTATAACGATATATAGTATCACCATGTAACGTATAACTTTATATAGTATTACGTTATGACGTATAACGTTATATAGTATTACGGTATAACGTATAACGTTATATAGTATTACGTTACAACGTATAACGTTATATAGTATTACGTTATAACGTATAACGTTATATAGTATTACCATATAACGTATAACGATATATAGTATAACGTTATATAATATTACGTTATAACGTTATATAGTATCACCATATAACGTATAACTTTATATAGTATTACGTTATAACGTATAACGTTATATAGTATTACGTTATAACGTATAACGTTATATAGTATTACGTTATAACGTATAACGTTATATAGTATTACCATATAACGTATAACGTTATGTAGTATAACGTTATATCGTATAACGTTATATAGTATTACGTTATAACGTATAACGTTATATAGTATTACGTTATGACGTATAACGTTATATAGTATTACGTTATGACGTATAACGTTATATAGTATTACGTTATAACGTATAACGTTATATAGTATCACCATGTAACGTATAACGTTATATAGTATTACGTTATAACGTATAACGTTATATAGTATTACGTTATGACGTATAACGTTATATAGTATTACGTTATGACGCATAACGTTATATAGTATTACGTTATAACGTTTAACGTTATATAGTATTACGTTGTGACGTATAACGTTATATAGTATTACGTTATAACGTATAACGTTATATAGTATTACGCTATAACGTATAACGATATATAGTATTACGTTATGACGTATAACGTTATATAGTATTACGTTATAACGTATAACGTTATATAGTATTAAGTTATAACGTATAACTTTATATAGTATTACGTTATAACGTATAACGTTATATAGTATTAAGTTATAACGTATAACGTTATATAGTATTACGTTATAACGTTATATAGTATCACCATATAACGTATAACGTTATATAGTATTACGTTATAACGTATAACGTTGTATAGTATTACGTTATGATGTATAACGTTATATAGTATTACCATATAACGTATAACGTTATATACTATTACGTTATAACGTATAACGTTATATAGTATCACCATGTAACGTATAACGTTATATAGTATTACGTTATAACGTATAACGTTATATAGTATTACGTTATAACGTATAACGTTATATAGTATTACGTTATGACGTATAACGTTATACAGTATTACGTTATAACGTATAACGTTATACAGTATTACGTTATAACGTATAACGTTATATAGTATTACGTTATAACGTATAGCGTTATATAGTATTACGTTATAACGTATAACGTTATATAGTATTACGTTATAACGTATAACGTTATACAGTATTACGTTATAACGTATAACTTTATATAGTCTTACGTTATAACGTATAACGTTATATAGTATTACGTTATAACGTATAACGTTATATAGTATTACGTTATAACGTATAACGTTATATAGTATTACCATATAACGTATAACGTTATATGGTATAACGTTATATAGTATTACGTTATAACGTATAACGTTATATAGCATTACGTTATAACGTTATATAGTATCACCATATAACGTATAACGTTATATAGTATTACGTTATAACGTATAACGTTATATAGTATTACGTTATAACGTATAACGTTATATAGCATTACGTTATAACGTTACATAGTATCACCATATAACGTATAACGTTATATAGTATTACGTTATAACGTATAACGTTATATAGTATTACGTTATAACGTATAACGTTATATTGTATTACGTTATAACGTATAACGTTATATAGTATTACGTTATAACGTATAACGTTATATAGTATTACGTTATAACGTATAGCGTTATACAGTATTACGTTATAACGTATAGCGTTATATAGTATTACGTTATAACGTATAACGTTATATAGTATTACGTTATAACGTATAACGTTATACAGTATTACGTTATAACGTATAACGTTATATAGTATTACGTTATAACGTATAACGTTATACAGTATTACGTTATAACGTATAACGTTATATAGTATTACGTTATAACGTATAACGTTATATAGTATTACGCTATAACGTATAACGTTATATAGTATTACGTTATAACGTATAACATTTTATAGTATTACGTTATAACGTATAACGTTATATAGTATCACCATGTAACGTATAACGTTATATAGTATTACGTTATAACGTATAACGTTATATAGTATTACGTTATAACGTATAGCGTTATATAGTATTACGTTATAACGTATAACGTTATATAGTATTACGTTATAACGTATAACGTTATACAGTATTACGTTATAACGTATAACGTTATACAGTATTACGTTATAACGTATAACGTTATACAGTATTACGTTATAACGTATAACGTTATATAGTATTACGTTATAACGTATAACGTTATATAGTATTACGTTATAACGTATAACGTTATATAGTATTACGCTATAACGTATAACGTTATATAGTATTACGTTATAACGTATAACATTTTATAGTATTACGTTATAACGTATAACGTTATATAGTATCACCATGTAACGTATAACGTTATATAGTATTACGTTATAACGTATAACGTTATATAGTATTACGTTATAACGTATAACGTTATATAGTATTACGTTATATCGTATAACGTTATATAGTATTACGTTATAACGTATAACGTTATATAGTATTACGTTATAACGTATAACGTTATATAGTATTACGTTTTAACGTATAACGTTATATAGTATTACGTTATGACGTATAACGTTATATAGTATTACCATATAACGTATAACGTTATTTACTATTACGTTATAACGTATAACGTTATATAGTATCACCATGTAACGTATAACGCTATATAGTATTACGTTATAACGTATAACGTTATATAGTATTCCGTTATAACGTATAACGTTATATAGTATTACGTTATAACATATAACGTTATATAGTATTACGTTATAACGTATAACGTTATATAGTATTACGTTATGGGTTATAACGTTATATAGTATTACGTTATGACGTATAACGTTATATAGTATTACGGTATAACGTATAACGTTATATAGTATTACGTTATAACGTTATATAGTATCACCATATAACGTATAACGTTATATAGTATTACGTTATAACGTATAACGTTGTATAGTGTTACGTTATGATGTATAACGTTATATAGTATTACCATATAACGTATAACGTTATATAGTATTACGTTATAACGTTATATATTATCACCATATAACGTATAACGTTATATAGTATTACGTTATAACGTATAACGTTGTATAGTGTTACGTTATGATGTATAACGTTATATAGTATTACCATATAACGTATAACGTTATATACTATTACGTTATAACGTATAACGTTATATAGTATCACCATGTAACGTATAACGTTATATAGTATTACGTTATAACGTATAACGTGATATAGTATTACGTTATGACGTATAACGTTATATAGTATTACGTTATAACGTATAACGTTATATAGTATTACGTTATAACGTATAACGTTATATAGTATTACGTTATAACGTATAACGTTATATAGTATTACGTTATAACGTTATATGGTATCACCATATAACGTATAAGGTTATATAGTATTACGTTATAACGTATAACGTTATATAGTATTACGCTATAACGTATAACGTTATATAGTATTACGTTATAACGTATAACGTTATATAGTATTACGTTATAACGTATAACGTTATATAGTATTAAGTTATAACGTATAACGTTATATAGTATTACGTTACAACGTATAACGTTATATAGTATTACGTTATGACGTATAACGTTATATAGTATTACGTTATGACGTATAACGTTATATAGTATTACGGTATAACGTATAACGTTATATAGTATTACGTTATAACGTATAACATTATATAGTATTACGCTATAACGTATAACGATATATAGTATCACCATGTAACGTATAACGTTATATAGTATTAAGTTATAACATATAACTTTATATAGTATTACGTTATAACGTATAACGTTATATAGTATTACGTTATAACGTATAACGTTATATAGTATTACGTTATAACGTATAACGTTATATAGTATTACGCTATAACGTATAACGATATATAGTATCACCATGTAACGTATAACGTTATATAATATTACGTTATAACGTATAACGTTATATAGCATTACGTTATAACGTTATATAGTATCACCATATAACGTATAACTTTATATAGTATTACGTTATAACGTATAACGTTATATAGTATTACGTTATAACGTATAACGTTATATAGTATTACCATATAACGTATAACGTTATATAGTATAACGTTATATAGTATTACGTTATATAGTATTACGTTATAACGTATAACGTTATATAACATTACGTTATAACGTTATATAGTATCACCATATAACGTATAACGCTATATAGTATTACGTTATAACGTATAACGTTATATAGTATTACGTTATAACGTATAACGTTATATAGTATTACGTTATATCGTATAACGTTATATAGTATTACGTTATAACGTATAACGTTATATAGTATTACGTTATGACGTATAACGTTATATAGTATTACGTTATGACGTATAACGTTATATAGTATTACGTTATAACGTATAACGTTATATAGTATCACCATGTAACGTATAACGTTATATAGTATTACGTTATAACGTATAACGTTATATAGTATTACGTTATGACGTATAACGTTATATAGTATTACGTTATGACGCATAACGTTATATAGTATTACGTTATAACGTATAACGTTATATAGTATTACGTTGTGACGTATAACGTTATATAGTATTAGGTTATAACGTATAACGTTATATAGTATTACGGTATAACGTATAACGATATATAGTATCACCATGTAACGTATAACGTTATATAGTATTAAGTTATAACGTATAACTTTATATAGTATTACGTTATAACGTATAACGTTATATAGTATTAAGTTATAACGTATAACGTTATATAGTATTACGTTATAACGTTATATAGTATCACCATATAACGTATAACGTTATATAGTATTACGTTATAACGTATAACGTTGTATAGTATTACGTTATGATGTATAACGTTATATAGTATTACCATATAACGTATAACGTTATATACTATTACGTTATAACGTATAACGTTATATAGTATCACCATGTATCGTATAACGTTATATAGTATTACGTTATAACGTATAACGTTATATAGTATTACGTTATAACGTATAACGTTATATAGTATTACGTTATAACGTATAACGTTATATAGTATTACGTTATGACGTATAACGTTATACAGTATTACGTTATAACGTATAACGTTATATAGTATTACGTTATAACGTATAGCGTTATATAGTATTACGTTACAACGTATAACGTTATATAGTATTACGTTATGACGTATAACGTTATATAGTATTACGTTATGACGTATAACGTTATATAGTATTACGGTATAACGTATAACGTTATATAGTATTACGTTATAACGTATAACATTATATAGTATTACGCTATAACGTATAACGATATATAGTATCACCATGTAACGTATAACGTTATATAGTATTAAGTTATAACATATAACTTTATATAGTATTACGTTATAACGTATAACGTTATATAGTATTACGTTATAACGTATAACGTTATATAGTATTACGTTATAACGTATAACGTTATATAGTATTACGCTATAACGTATAACGATATATAGTATCACCATGTAACGTATAACGTTATATAATATTACGTTATAACGTATAACGTTATATAGCATTACGTTATAACGTTATATAGTATCACCATATAACGTATAACTTTATATAGTATTACGTTATAACGTATAACGTTATATAGTATTACGTTATAACGTATAACGTTATATAGTATTACCATATAACGTATAACGTTATATAGTATAACGTTATATAGTATTACGTTATAACGTATAACGTTATATAACATTACGTTATAACGTTATATAGTATCACCATATAACGTATAACGCTATATAGTATTACGTTATAACGTATAACGTTATATAGTATTACGTTATAACGTATAACGTTATATAGTATTACGTTATATCGTATAACGTTATATAGTATTACGTTATAACGTATAACGTTATATAGTATTACGTTATGACGTATAACGTTATATAGTATTACGTTATGACGTATAACGTTATATAGTATTACGTTATAACGTATAACGTTATATAGTATCACCATGTAACGTATAACGTTATATAGTATTACGTTATAACGTATAACGTTATATAGTATTACGTTATGACGTATAACGTTATATAGTATTACGTTATGACGCATAACGTTATATAGTATTACGTTATAACGTATAACGTTATATAGTATTACGTTGTGACGTATAACGTTATATAGTATTACGTTATAACGTATAACGTTATATAGTATTACGCTATAACGTATAACGATATATAGTATCACCATGTAACGTATAACGTTATATAGTATTAAGTTATAACGTATAACTTTATATAGTATTACGTTATAACGTATAACGTTATATAGTATTAAGTTATAACGTATAACGTTATATAGTATTACGTTATAACGTTATATAGTATCACCATATAACGTATAACGTTATATAGTATTACGTTATAACGTATAACGTTGTATAGTATTACGTTATGATGTATAACGTTATATAGTATTACCATATAACGTATAACGTTATATACTATTACGTTATAACGTATAACGTTATATAGTATCACCATGTAACGTATAACGTTATATAGTATTACGTTATAACGTATAACGTTATATAGTATTACGTTATAACGTATAACGTTATATAGTATTACGTTATAACGTATAACGTTATATAGTATTACGTTATGACGTATAACGTTATACAGTATTACGTTATAACGTATAACGTTATATAGTATTACGTTATAACGTATAGCGTTATATAGTATTACGTTATAACGTATAACGTTATATAGTATTACGTTATAACGTATAACTTTATACAGTATTACGTTATAACGTATAACTTTATATAGTATTACGTTATAACGTATAACGTTATATAGTATTACGTTATAACGTATAACGTTATATAGTATTACGTTATAACGTATAACGTTATATAGTATTACCATATAACGTATAACGTTATATAGTATAACGTTATATAGTATTACGTTATAACGTATAACGTTATATAGCATTACGTTATAACGTTATATAGTATCACCATATAACGTATAACGTTATATAGTATTACGTTATAACGTATAACGTTATATAGTATTACGTTATAACGTATAACGTTATATAGTATTACGTTATAACGTATAACGTTATATAGTATTACGTTATAACGTATAACTTTATGTAGTATTACGTATAACGTATAACGTTATATAGTATTACCATATAACGTATAACGTTATATAGTATTACTTTATAACGTATAACGTTATATAGTATTACGTTGTGACGTATAACGTTATATAGTATTACGTTATAACGTATAACGTTATATAGTATTACGTTATAACGTATAACGTTATATAGTATTACGTTATGACGTATAACGTTATATAGTATTACGTTATAACGTATAACGTTATATAGTATTACGTTATAACGTATAACTTTATGTAGTATTACGTTATAACGTATAACGTTATATAGTATTACCATATAACGTATAACGTTATATAGTATTACTTTATAACGTATAACGTTATATAGTATTACGTTATAACGTATAACGTATATAGTATTACGTTATAACGTATAACGTTATATAGTATTACGTTATAACGTATAACTTTATGTAGTATTACGTTATAACGTATAACGTTATATAGTATTACCATATAACGTATAACGTTATATAGTATTACTTTATAACGTATAACGTTATATAGTATTACGTTGTGACGTATAACGTTATATAGTATTACGTTATAACGTATAACGTTATATAGTATTACGTTATAACGTATAACGTTATATAGTATTACGTTATGACGTATAACGTTATATAGTATTACGTTATGACGCATAACGTTATATAGTATTACGTTATAACGTATAACGTTATATAGTATTACGTTATAACGTATAACGTTATATAGTATTACGTTATAACGTATAACGTTATATAGTATTACGTTATAACGTTATATAGTATCACCATATAACGTATAACGTTATATAGTATTACGTTATAACGTATAACGTTATATAGTATTACGTTATGACGTATAACGTTATATAGTATTACGTTATGACGCATAACGTTATATAGTATTACGTTATAACGTATAACGTTATATAGTATTACGTTATGACGTATAACGTTATATAGTATTACGTTATGACGCATAACGTTATATAGTATTACGTTATAACGTATAACGTTATATAGTATTACGTTATAACGTATAACGTTATATAGTATTACGTTATAACGTATAACGTTATATAGTATTACGTTATAACGTATAACTTTATGTAGTATTACGTTATAACGTATAACGTTATATAGTATTACCATATAACGTATAACGTTATATAGTATTACTTTATAACGTATAACGTTATATAGTATTACGTTGTGACGTATAACGTTATATAGTATTACGTTATAACGTATAACGTTATATAGTATTACGTTATAACGTATAACGTTATATAGTATTACGTTATGACGTATAACGTTATATAGTATTACGTTATAACGTATAACGTTATATAGTATTACGTTATAACGTATAACTTTATGTAGTATTACGTTATAACGTATAACGTTATATAGTATTACCATATAACGTATAACGTTATATAGTATTACTTTATAACGTATAACGTTATATAGTATTACGTTATAACGAATAACGTTATATAGTATTACGTTATAACGTATAACGTTATATAGTATTACGTTATAACGTATAACTTTATGTAGTATTACGTTATAACGTATAACGTTATATAGTATTACCATATAACGTATAACGTTATATAGTATTACTTTATAACGTATAACGTTATATAGTATTACGTTGTGACGTATAACGTTATATAGTATTACGTTATAACGTATAACGTTATATAGTATTACGTTATAACGTATAACGTTATATAGTATTACGTTATGACGTATAACGTTATATAGTATTACGTTATGACGCATAACGTTATATAGTATTACGTTATAACGTATAACGTTATATAGTATTACGTTATAACGTATAACGTTATATAGTATTACGTTATAACGTATAACGTTATATAGTATTACGTTATAACGTTATATAGTATCACCATATAACGTATAACGTTATATAGTATTACGTTATAACGTATAACGTTATATAGTATTACGTTATGACGCATAACGTTATATAGTATTACGTTATAACGTATAACGTTATATAGTATTACGTTATGACGTATAACGTTATATAGTATTACGTTATGACGCATAACGTTATATAGTATTACGTTATAACGTATAACGTTATATAGTATTACGTTATAACGTATAACGTTATATAGCATTACGTTATAACGTTATATAGTATCACCATATAACGTATAACGTTATATAGTATTACGTTATAACGTATAACGTTATATAGTATTACGTTATAACGTATAACGTTATATAGTATTACGTTATAACGTATAACGTTATATAGTATTACGTTATAACGTATAACTTTATGTAGTATTACGTTATAACGTATAACGTTATATAGTATTACCATATAACGTATAACGTTATATAGTATTACTTTATAACGTATAACGTTATATAGTATTACGTTGTGACGTATAACGTTATATAGTATTACGTTATAACGTATAACGTTATATAGTATTACGTTATAACGTATAACGTTATATAGTATTACGTTATGACGTATAACGTTATATAGTATTACGTTATAACGTATAACGTTATATAGTATTACGTTATAACGTATAACTTTATGTAGTATTACGTTATAACGTATAACGTTATATAGTATTACCATATAACGTATAACGTTATATAGTATTACTTTATAACGTATAACGTTATATAGTATTACGTTATAACGTATAACGTTATATAGTATTACGTTATAACGTATAACGTTATATAGTATTACGTTATAACGTATAACTTTATGTAGTATTACGTTATAACGTATAACGTTATATAGTATTACCATATAACGTATAACGTTATATAGTATTACTTTATAACGTATAACGTTATATAGTATTACGTTGTGACGTATAACGTTATATAGTATTACGTTATAACGTATAACGTTATATAGTATTACGTTATAACGTATAACGTTATATAGTATTACGTTATGACGTATAACGTTATATAGTATTACGTTATGACGCATAACGTTATATAGTATTACGTTATAACGTATAACGTTATATAGTATTACGTTATAACGTATAACGTTATATAGTATTACGTTATAACGTATAACGTTATATAGTATTACGTTATAACGTTATATAGTATCACCATATAACGTATAACGTTATATAGTATTACGTTATAACGTATAACGTTATATAGTATTACGTTATGACGTATAACGTTATATAGTATTACGTTATGACGCATAACGTTATATAGTATTACGTTATAACGTATAACGTTATATAGTATTACGTTATGACGTATAACGTTATATAGTATTACGTTATGACGCATAACGTTATATAGTATTACGTTATAACGTATAACGTTATATAGTATTACGTTATAACGTATAACGTTATATAGTATTACGTTATAACGTATAACGTTATATAGTATTACGTTATAACGTATAACGTTATATAGTATTACGTTATAACGTATGACGTTATATAGTATTACGTTATAACGTTTAACGTTATATAGTATTACCATATAACTTATAACGTTATATAGTATTACGGTATAACGTATAACGTTGTATACTATTACGTTATAACGTTATATAGTATCACCATGTAACGTATAACGTTATATAGTATTACGTTATGACGTATAACGTTATATAGTATTACGTTATAACGTATAACGTTATATAGTATTACGTTATATCGTATAACGTTATATAGTATTACGTTATAACGTATAACGTTATATAGTATTAAGTTATAACGTATAACGTTATATAGTATTACGTTATAACGTATAACGTTATATAGTATTACGTTATAACGTATAACGTTATATAGTATTACGTTATAACGTATAACGTTATATAGTATTACGTTATAACGTATAACGTTATATAGTATTACGTTATAACGTATAACGTTATATAGTATTACGTTATAACGTATAACGTTATATAGTATTACGTTATAACGTATAGCGTTATATAGTATTACGTTATAACGTATAACGTTATATAGTATTACGTTATAACGTATAACGTTATACAGTATTACGTTATAACGTATAACGTTATACAGTATTACGTTATAACGTATAACGTTATATAGTATTACGTTATAACGTATAACGTTATATAGTATTACGTTATAACGTATAACGTTATATAGTATTACGCTATAACGTATAACGTTATATAGTATTACGTTATAACGTATAACATTTTATAGTATTACGTTATAACGTATAACGTTATATAGTATCACCATGTAACGTATAACGTTATATAGTATTACGTTATAACGTATAACGTTATATAGTATTACGTTATAACGTATAACGTTATATAGTATTACGTTATATCGTATAACGTTATATAGTATTACGTTATAACGTATAACGTTATATAGTATTACGTTATAACGTATAACGTTATATAGTATTACGTTATAACGTATAACGTTATTTACTATTACGTTACAACGTATAACGTTATATAGTATTACCATGTAACGTATAACGCTATATAGTATTACGTTATAACGTATAACGTTATATAGTATTCCGTTATAACGTATAACGTTATATAGTATTACGTTATAACATATAACGTTATATAGTATTACGTTATAACGTATAACGTTTTATAGTATTACGTTATGGGGTATAACGTTATATAGTATTACGTTATGACGTATAACGTTATGTAGTATTACGGTATAACGTATAACGTTATATAGTATTACGTTATAACGTTATATAGTATCACCATATAACGTATAACGTTATATAGTATTACGTTATAACGTATAACGTTGTATAGTGTTACGTTATGATGTATAATGTTATATAGCATTACCATATAACGTATAACGTTATATAGTATTACGTTATAACGTTATATAGTATCACCATATAACGTATAACGTTATATAGTATTACGTTATAACGTATAACGTTGTATAGTGTTACGTTATGATGTATAACGTTATATAGTATTACCATATAACGTATAACGTTATATACTATTACGTTATAACGTATAACGTTATATAGTATTACGTTATAACGTTATATATTATCACCATATAACGTATAAGGTTATATAGTATTACGTTATAACGTATAACGTTATATAGTATTACGCTATAACGTATAACGTTATATAGTATTACGTTATAACGTATAACGTTATATAGTATTACGTTATAACGTATAACGTTATATAGCATTACGTTATGACGTATAACGTTATATAGTATTACGTTACAACGTATAACGTTATATAGTATTACGTCATAACGTATAACGTTATATAGTATTACGTTATAACGTATAGCGTTATATAGTATTACGTTATAACGTATAACGTTATATAGTATTACGTTATAACGTATAACGTTATACAGTATTACGCTATAACGTATAACGTTATATAGTATTACGTTATAACGTTATATAGTATCACCATATAACGTATAACGTTATATAGTATTACGTTATAACGTATAACGTTGTATAGTGTTACGTTATGATGTATAATGTTATATAGTATTACCATATAACGTATAACGTTATATAGTATTACGTTATAACGTTATATAGTATCACCATATAACGTATAACGTTATATAGTATTACGTTATAACGTATAACGTTGTATAGTGTTAGGTTATGATGTATAACGTTATATAGTATTACCATATAACGTATAACGTTATATACTATTACGTTATAACGTATAACGTTATATAGTATCACCATGTAACGTATAACGTTATATAGTATTACGTTATAACGTATAACGTTATATAGTATTACGTTATAACGTATAACGTTATATAGTATTACGTTATAACGTATAACGTTATTTACTATTACGTTACAACGTATAACGTTATATAGTATCACCATGTAACGTATAACGCTATATAGTATTACGTTATAACGTATAACGTTATATAGTATTACGTTATAACGTATAACGTTATATAGTATTACGTTATAACGTATAACGTTATATAGTATTACGTTATAACGTATAACGTTATATAGTATTACGTTATAACGTTATATATTATCACCATATAACGTATAAGGTTATATAGTATTACGTTATAACGTATAACGTTATATAGTATTACGTTATAACGTATAACGTTATTTACTATTACGTTACAACGTATAACGTTATATAGTATCACCATGTAACGTATAACGCTATATAGTATTACGTTATAACGTATAACGTTATATAGTATTACGTTATAACGTATAACGTTATATAGTATTACGCTATAACGTATAACGTTATATAGTATTACGTTATAACGTATAACGTTATATAGTATTACGTTATAACGTATAACGTTATATAGTATTACGTTATAACGTATAACGTTATATAGTATTACGTTATAACGTATAACGTTATTTACTATTACGTTACAACGTATAACGTTATATAGTATCACCATGTAACGTATAACGCTATATAGTATTACGTTATAACGTATAACGTTATATAGTATTACGTTATAACGTATAACGTTATATAGTATTACGCTATAACGTATAACGTTATATAGTATTACGTTATAACGTATAACGTTATATAGTATTACGTTATAACGTATAACGTTATATAGTATTACGTTATAACGTATAACGTTATATAGTATTACGTTATAACGTATAACGTTATACAGTATTACGCTATAACGTATAACGTTATATAGTATTACGTTATAACGTATAACATTTTTTAGTATTACGTTATAACGTATAACGTTATATAGTATCACCATGTAACGTATAACGTTATATAGTATTACGTTATAACGTATAACGTTATATAGTATTACGTTATGACGTATAACGTTATATAGTATTACGTTATGACGTATAACGTTATATAGTATTACGTTATAACGTATAACGTTATATAGTATTACGTTATAACGTATAACGTTATATAGTATTACGTTATAACGTATAACGTTATATAGTATTACGTTATAACGTTATATAGTATCACCATATAACGTATAAGGTTATATAGTATTACGTTATAACGTATAACGTTATATAGTATTACGCTATAACGTATAACGTTATATAGTATTACGTTATAACGTATAACGTTATATAGTATTACGGTATAACGTATAACGTTATATAGTATTAAGTTATAACGTATAACGTTATATAGTATTACGTTACAACGTATAACGTTATATAGTATTACGTTATGACGTATAACGTTATATAGTATTACGTTATGACGTATAACGTTATATAGTATTACGGTATAACGTATAACGTTATATAGTATTACGTTATAACGTATAACATTATATAGTATTACGCTATAACGTATAACAATATATAGTATCACCATGTAACGTATAACGTTATATAGTATTAAGTTATAACATATAACTTTATATAGTATTACGTTATAACGTATAACGTTATATAGTATTGCGTTATAACGTATAACGTTATATAGTATTACGTTATAACGTATAACGTTATATAGTATTACGTTATAACGTATAACGTTATATAGTATTACGTTATATCGTATAACGTTATATAGTATTACGTTATAACGTATAACGTTGTATAGTATTACGTTATAACGTATAACGTTATATAGTATTACGTTATAACGTATAACGTTATATAGTATTACGTTATGACGTATAACGTTATATAGTATTACCATATAACGTATAACGTTATTTACTATTACGTTACAACGTATAACGTTATATAGTATCACCATGTTACGTATAACGCTATATAGTATTACGTTATAACGTATAACGTTATATAGTATTCCGTTATAACGTATAACGTTATATAGTATTACGTTATAACATATAACGTTATATAGTATTACGTTATAACGTATAACGTTATATAGTATTACGTTATGGGGTATAACGTTATATAGTATTACGTTATGACGTATAACGTTATATAGTATTACGGTATAACGTATAACGTTATATAGTATTACGTTATAACGTTATATAGTATCACCATATAACGTATAACGTTATATAGTATTACGTTATAACGTATAACGTTGTATAGTGTTACGTTATGATGTATAACGTTATATAGTATTACCATATAACGTATAACGTTATATAGTATTACGTTATAACGTTATATAGTATCACCATATAACGTATAACGTTATATAGTATTACGTTATAACGTATAACGTTGTATAGTGTTACGTTATGATGTATAACGTTATATAGTATTACCATATAACGTATAACGTTATATACTATTACGTTATAACGTATAACGTTATATAGTATCACCATGTAACGTATAACGTTATATAGTATTACGTTATAACGTATAACGTTATATAGTATTACGTTATAACGTATAACGTTATATAGTATTACGTTATAACGTATAACGTTATATAGTATTACGTTATAACGTATAGCGTTATATAGTATTACGTTATAACGTATAACGTTATATAGTATTACGTTATAACGTATAGCGTTATATAGTATTACGTTATAACGTATAACGTTATATAGTATTACGTTATAACGTATAACGTTATACAGTATTACGTTATAACGTATAACGTTATATAGTATTACGTTATAACGTATAACGTTATATAGTAGTACGTTATAACGTATAACGTTATATAGTATTACGCTATAACGTATAACGTTATATAGTATTACGTTATAACGTATAACATTTTATAGTATTACGTTATAACGTATAACGTTATATAGTATCACCATGTAACGTATAACGTTATATAGTATTACGTTATAACGTATAACGTTATATAGTATTACGTTATAACGTATAACGTTATATAGTATTACGTTATAACGTATAACGTTATATAGTATTACGTTATAACGTTATATAGTATCACCATATAACGTATAAGGTTATATAGTATTACGTTATAACGTATAACGTTATATAGTATTACGCTATAACGTATAACGTTATATAGTATTACGTTATAACGTATAACGTTATATAGTATTACGTTATAACGTATAACGTTATATAGTATTAAGTTATAACGTATAACGTTATATAGTATTACGTTACAACGTATAACGTTATATAGTATTACGTTATGACGTATAACGTTATATAGTATTACGTTATGACGTATAACGTTATATAGTATTACGGTATAACGTATAACGTTATATAGTATTACGTTATAACGTATAACATTATATAGTATTACGCTATAACGTATAACGATATATAGTATCACCATGTAACGTATAACGTTATATAGTATTAAGTTATAACATATAACTTTATATAGTATTACGTTATAACGTATAACGTTATATAGTATTGCGTTATAACGTATAACGTTATATAGTATTACGTTATAACGTATAACGTTATATAGTATTACCATATAACGTATAACGATATATAGTATAACGTTATATAATATTACGTTATTACGTATAACGTTATATAGCATTACGTTATAACGTTATATAGTATCACCATATAACGTATAACTTTATATAGTATTACGTTATAAAGTATAACGTTATATAGTATTACGTTATAACGTATAACGTTATATAGTATCACCATGTAACGTATAACGTTATATAGTATTACGTTATAACGTATAACGTTATATAGTATTACGTTATAACGTATAACGTTATATGGTATTACGTTATATCGTATAACGTTATATAGTATTACGTTATAACGTATAACGTTATATAGTATTGCGTTATAACGTATAACGTTATATAGTATTACGTTATAACGTATAACGTTATATAGTATTACGTTATGACGTATAACGTTATATAGTATTACCATATAACGTATAACGTTATTTACTATTACGTTATAACGTATAACGTTATATAGTATCACCATGTAACGTATAACGCTATATAGTATTACGTTATAACGTATAACGTTATATAGTGTTACGTTATAACGTATAACGTTATATAGTATTACGTTATAACATATAACGTTATATAGTATTACGTTATAACGTATAACGTTATATAGTATTACGCTATGAGGTATAACGATATATAGTATTACGTTATGACGTATAACGTTATATAGTATTACGGTATAACGTATAACGTTATATAGTATTACGTTATAACGTTATATAGTATCACCATATAACGTATAACGTTATATAGTATTACGTTATAACGTATAACGTTGTATAGTGTTACGTTATGATGTATAACGTTATATAGTATTACCATATAACGTATAACGTTATATAGTATTACGTTATAACGTTATATAGTATCACCATATAACGTATAACGTTATATAGTATTACGTTATAACGTATAACGTTGTATAGTGTTACGTTATGATGTATAACGTTATATAGTATTACCATATAACGTATAACGTTATATACTATTACGTTATAACGTATAACGTTATATAGTATCACCATGTAACGTATAACGTTATATAGTATTACGTTATAACGTATAACGTTATATAGTATTACGTTATAACGTATAACGTTATATAGTATTACGCTATAACGTATAACGTTATATAGTATTACGTTATAACGTATAACGTTATATAGTATTACGTTATAACGTATAACTTTATATAGTATTACGTTATAACGTATAGCGTTATATAGTATTACGTTATAACGTATAACGTTATATAGTATTACGTTATAACGTATAACGTTATACAGTATTACGTTATAACGTATAACGTTATATAGTATTACGTTATAACGTATAACGTTATATAGTATTAAGTTATATCGTATAACGTTATATAGTATTACGTTATATCGTATAACGTTATATAGTATTACGTTATAACGTATAACTTTATATAGTATTACGTTATAACGTATAACGTTATATAGTATTACGTTATAACGTATAACGTTATATAGTATTACGTTATAACGTATAACGTTATATAGTATTACGTTATAACGTTATATAGTATCACCATATAACGTATAAGGTTATATAGTATTACGTTATAACGTATAACGTTATATAGTATTACGCTATAACGTATAACGTTATATAGTATTACGTTATAACGTAAAACGTTATATAGTATTACGTTATAACGTATAACGTTATATAGTATTAAGTTATAACGTATAACGTTATATAGTATTACATTACAACGTATAACGTTATATAGTATTACGTTATGACGTATAACGTTATATAGTATTACGTTATGACGTATAACGTTATATAGTATTACGGTATAACGTATAACGTTATATAGTATTACGTTATAACGTATAACATTATATAGTATTACGCTATAACGTATAACGATATATAGTATCACCATGTAACGTATAACGTTATATAGTATTAAGTTATAACATATAACTTTATATAGTATTACGTTATAACGTATAACGTTATATAGTATTACGTTATAACGTATAACGTTATATAGTATTACGTTATAACGTATAACGTTATATAGTATTACCATATAACGTATAACGATATATAGTATAACGTTATATAGTATTACGTTATAACGTATAACGTTATATAGCATTACGTTATAACGTTATATAGTATCACCATATAACGTATAACTTTATATAGTATTACGTTATAACGTATAACGTTATATAGTATTACGTTATAACGTATACCGTTATATAGTATTACGTTATAACGTATAACGTTATATAGTATTACCATATAACGTATAACGTTATATAGTATAACGTTATATAGTATTACGTTATATAGTATTACGTTATAACGTATAACGTTATATAACATTACGTTATAACGTTATATAGTATCACCATATAACGTATAACGCTATATAGTATTACGTTATAACGTATAACGTTATATAGTATTACGTTATAACGTATAACGTTATATAGTATTACGTTATAACGTTATATAGTATCACCATATAACGTATAAGGTTATATAGTATTACGTTATAACGTATAACGTTATATAGTATTACGCTATAACGTATAACGTTATATAGTATTACGTTATAACGTATAACGTTATATAGTATTACGTTATAACGTATAACGTTATATAGTATTAAGTTATAACGTATAACGTTATATAGTATTACGTTACAACGTATAACGTTATATAGTATTACGTTATGACGTATAACGTTATATAGTATTACGTTATGACGTATAACGTTATATAGTATTACGGTATAACGTATAACGTTATATAGTATTACGTTATAACGTATAACATTATATAGTATTACGCTATAACGTATAACGTTATATAGTATTACGTTATAACGTTATATAGTATCACCATATAACGTATAAGGTTATATAGTATTACGTTATAACGTATAACGTTATATAGTATTACGTTATAACGTATAACGTTATATAGTATTACGTTATAACGTATAACGTTATATAGTATTACGTTATAACGTATAACTTTATGTAGTATTACGTTATAACGTATAACGTTATATAGTATTACCATATAACGTATAACGTTATATAGTATTACTTTATAACGTATAACGTTATATAGTATTACGTTGTGACGTATAACGTTATATAGTATTACGTTATAACGTATAACGTTATATAGTATTACGTTATAACGTATAACGTTATATAGTATTACGTTATGACGTATAACGTTATATAGTATTACGTTATAACGTATAACGTTATATAGTATTACGTTATAACGTATAACTTTATGTAGTATTACGTTATAACGTATAACGTTATATAGTATTACGTTACAACGTATAACGTTATATAGTATTACGTTATGACGTATAACGTTATATAGTATTACGTTATGACGTATAACGTTATATAGTATTACGGTATAACGTATAACGTTATATAGTATTACGTTATAACGTATAACATTATATAGTATTACGCTATAACGTATAACAATATATAGTATCACCATGTAACGTATAACGTTATATAGTATTAAGTTATAACATATAACTTTATATAGTATTACGTTATAACGTATAACGTTATATAGTATTGCGTTATAACGTATAACGTTATATAGTATTACGTTATAACGTATAACGTTATATAGTATTACGTTATAACGTATAACGTTATATAGTATTACGTTATATCGTATAACGTTATATAGTATTACGTTATAACGTATAACGTTGTATAGTATTACGTTATAACGTATAACGTTATATAGTATTACGTTATAACGTATAACGTTATATAGTATTACGTTATGACGTATAACGTTATATAGTATTACCATATAACGTATAACGTTATTTACTATTACGTTACAACGTATAACGTTATATAGTATCACCATGTTACGTATAACGCTATATAGTATTACGTTATAACGTATAACGTTATATAGTATTCCGTTATAACGTATAACGTTATATAGTATTACGTTATAACATATAACGTTATATAGTATTTCGTTATAACGTATAACGTTATATAGTATTACGTTATGGGGTATAACGTTATATAGTATTACGTTATGACGTATAACGTTATATAGTATTACGGTATAACGTATAACGTTATATAGTATTACGTTATAACGTTATATAGTATCACCATATAACGTATAACGTTATATAGTATTACGTTATAACGTATAACGTTGTATAGTGTTACGTTATGATGTATAACGTTATATAGTATTACCATATAACGTATAACGTTATATAGTATTAAGTTATAACGTTATATAGTATCACCATATAACGTATAACGTTATATAGTATTACGTTATAACGTATAACGTTGTATAGTGTTACGTTATGATGTATAACGTTATATAGTATTACCATATAACGTATAACGTTATATACTATTACGTTATAACGTATAACGTTATATAGTATCACCATGTAACGTATAACGTTATATAGTATTACGTTATAACGTATAACGTTATATAGTATTACGTTATAACGTATAACGTTATATAGTATTACGCTATAACGTATAACGTTATACAGTATTACGTTATAACGTATAACGTTATATAGTATTACGTTATAACGTATAACGTTATATAGTAGTACGTTATAACGTATAACGTTATATAGTATTACGTTATAACGTATAACATTTTATAGTATTACGTTATAACGTATAACGTTATATAGTATCACCATGTAACGTATAACGTTATATAGTATTACGTTATAACGTATAACGTTATATAGTATTACGTTATAACATATAACGTTATATAGTATTACGTTATAACGTATAACGTTATATAGTATTACGTTATAACGTATAACGTTATATAGTATTACGTTATAACGTATAACGTTATATAGTATTACGTTATAACGTATAACGTTATATAGTATTACGTTATAACGTATAACGTTATATAGTATTACGCTATAACGTATAACGTTATATAGTATTACGTTATAACGTATAACGTTATATAGTATTACGTTATAACGTATAACGTTATATAGTATTAAGTTATAACGTATAACGTTATATAGTATTACGTTACAACGTATAACGTTATATAGTATTACGTTATGACGTATAACGTTATATAGTATTACGTTATAACGTATAGCGTTATATAGTATTACGTTATAACGTATAACGTTATATAGTATTACGTTATAACGTATAACGTTATATAGTATTACGCTATAACGTTATATAGTATCACCATATAACGTATAAGGTTATATAGTATTACGTTATAACGTATAACGTTATATAGTATTACGCTATAACGTATAACGTTATATAGTATTACGTTATAACGTATAACGTTATATAGTATTACGTTATAACGTATAACGTTATATAGTATTACGTTATGACGTATAACGTTATATAGTATTACGTTATAACGTATAACGTTATATAGTATTACGTTATAACGTATAACGTTATATAGTATTACGTTATAACGTATAGCGTTATATAGTATTACGTTATAACGTATAACGTTATATAGTATTACGTTATAACGTATAACGTTATATAGTATTACGTTATAACGTATAACGTTATATAGTATTACGTTATAACGTATAACGTTATATAGTATTACGTTATAACGTATAGCGTTATATAGTATTACGTTATAACGTATAACGTTATATAGTATTACGTTATAACGTATAACGTTATACAGTATTACGTTATAACGTATAACGTTATATAGTATTACGTTATAACGTATAACGTTATATAGTAGTACGTTATAACGTATAACGTTATATAGTATTACGCTATAACGTATAACGTTATATAGTATTACGTTATAACGTATAACATTTTATAGTATTACGTTATAACGTATAACGTTATATAGTATCACCATGTAACGTATAACGTTATATAGTATAACGTTATAACGTATAACGTTATATAGTATTACGTTATAACGTATAACGTTATATAGTATTACGTTATAACGTATAACGTTATATAGTATTACGTTACAACGTATAACGTTATATAGTATTACGTTATAACGTATAACGTTATATAGTATTACGTTATAACGTATAGCGTTATATAGTATTACGTTATAACGTATAACGTTATATAGTATTACGTTATAACGTATAACGTTATACAGTATTACGCTATAACGTATAACGTTATATAGTATTACGTTATAACGTATAACATTTTATAGTATTACGTTATAACGTATAACGTTATATAGTATCACCATGTAACGTATAACGTTATATAGTATTACGTTATAACGTATAACGTTATATAGTATTAAGTTATAACGTATAACGTTATATAGTATTACGTTACAACGTATAACGTTATATAGTATTACGTTATAACGTATAACGTTATATAGTATTACGTTATAACGTATAGCGTTATATAGTATTACGTTATAACGTATAACGTTATATAGTATTACGTTATAACGTATAACGTTATACAGTATTACGCTATAACGTATAACGTTATATAGTATTACGTTATAACGTATAACATTTTATAGTATTACGTTATAACGTATAACGTTATATAGTATCACCATGTAACGTATAACGTTATATAGTATTACGTTATAACGTATAACGTTATATAGTATTACGTTATGACGTATAACGTTATATAGTATTACGTTATGACGTATAACGTTATATAGTATTACGTTATAACGTATAACGTTATATAGTATTACGTTATAACGTATAACGTTATATAGTATTACGTTATAACGTATAACGTTATATAGTATTACGTTATAACGTTATATAGTATCACCATATAACGTATAAGGTTATATAGTATTACGTTATAACGTATAACGTTATATAGTATTACGCTATAACGTATAACGTTATATAGTATTACGTTATAACGTATAACGTTATATAGTATTACGTTATAACGTATAACGTTATATAGTATTAAGTTATAACGTATAACGTTATATAGTATTACGTTACAACGTATAACGTTATATAGTATTACGTTATGACGTATAACGTTATATAGTATTACGTTATGACGTATAACGTTATATAGTATTACGGTATAACGTATAACGTTATATAGTATTACGTTATAACGTATAACATTATATAGTATTACGCTATAACGTATAACGATATATAGTATCACCATGTAACGTATAACGTTATATAGTATTAAGTTATAACATATAACTTTATATAGTATTACGTTATAACGTATAACGTTATATAGTATTGCGTTATAACGTATAACGTTATATAGTATTACGTTATAACGTATAACGTTATATAGTATTACCATATAACGTATAACGATATATAGTATAACGTTATATAATATTACGTTATAACGTATAACGTTATATAGCATTACGTTATAACGTTATATAGTATCACCATATAACGTATAACTTTATATAGTATTACGTTATAAAGTATAACGTTATATAGTATTACGTTATAACGTATAACGGTTATATAGTATTACGTTATGACGTATAACGTTATATAGTATTACGGTATAACGTATAACGTTATATAGTATTACGTTATAACGTATAACATTATATAGTATTACGCTATAACGTATAACGATATATAGTATCACCATGTAACGTATAACGTTATATAGTATTAAGTTATAACGTATAACTTTATATAGTATTACGTTATAACGTATAACGTTATATAGTATTAAGTTATAACGTATAACGTTATATAGTATTACGTTATAACGTTATATAGTATCACCATATAACGTATAACGTTATATAGTATTACGTTATAACGTATAACGTTGTATAGTATTACGTTATGATGTATAACGTTATATAGTATTACCATATAACGTATAACGTTATATAGTATTACGTTATAACGTATAACGTTATATAGTATTACGTTATATCGTATAACGTTATATAGTATTACGCTATAACGTATAACGTTATATAGTATTAAGTTATAACGTATAACGTTATATAGTATTACGTTATAACGTATAACGTTATACAGTATTACGTTATAACGTATAACGTTATATAGTATTACGTTATGACGTATAACGTTATATAGTATTACGGTATAACGTATAACGTTATATAGTATTACGCTATAACGTATAACGTTATATAGTATTACGTTATAACGTATAACATTTTATAGTATTACGTTATAACGTATAACGTTATATAGTATCACCATGTAACGTATAACGTTATATAGTATTACGTTATAACGTATAACGTTATATAGTATTACGTTATAACGTATAACGTTATATGGTATTACGTTATATCGTATAACGTTATATAGTATTACGTTATATCGTATAACGTTATATAGTATTACGTTATAACGTATAACGTTATATAGTATTACGTTATAACGTATAACGTTATATAGTATTACGTTATGACGTATAACGTTATATAGTATTACCATATAACGTATAACGTTATTTACTATTACGTTATAACGTATAACGTTATATAGTATCACCATGTAACGTATAACGCTATATAGTATTACGTTATAACGTATAACGTTATATAGTGTTACGTTATAACGTATAACGTTATATAGTATTACGTTATAACATATAACGTTATATAGTATTACGTTATAACGTATAACGTTATATAGTATTACGCTATGAGGTATAACGATATATAGTATTACGTTATGACGTATAACGTTATATAGTATTACGGTATAACGTATAACGTTATATAGTATTACGTTATAACGTTATATAGTATCACCATATAACGTATAACGTTATATAGTATTACGTTATAACGTATAACGTTGTATAGTGTTACGTTATGATGTATAACGTTATATAGTATTACGCTATAACGTATAACGTTATATAGTATTACGTTATAACGTATAACGTTATATAGTATTACGTTATAACGTATAACTTTATATAGTATTACGTTATAACGTATAGCGTTATATAGTATTACGTTATAACGTATAACGTTATATAGTATTACGTTATAACGTATAACGTTATACAGTATTACGTTATAACGTATAACGTTATATAGTATTACGTTATAACGTATAACGTTATATAGTATTAAGTTATATCGTATAACGTTATATAGTATTACGTTATATCGTATAACGTTATATAGTATTACGTTATAACGTTATATAGTATCACCATATAACGTATAAGGTTATATAGTATTACGTTATAACGTATAACGTTATATAGTATTACGCTATAACGTATAACGTTATATAGTATTACGTTATAACGTAAAACGTTATATAGTATTACGTTATAACGTATAACGTTATATAGTATTAAGTTATAACGTATAACGTTATATAGTATTACATTACAACGTATAACGTTATATAGTATTACGTTATGACGTATAACGTTATATAGTATTACGTTATGACGTATAACGTTATATAGTATTACGGTATAACGTATAACGTTATATAGTATTACGTTATAACGTATAACATTATATAGTATTACGCTATAACGTATAACGATATATAGTATCACCATGTAACGTATAACGTTATATAGTATTAAGTTATAACATATAACTTTATATAGTATTACGTTATAACGTATAACGTTATATAGTATTACGTTATAACGTATAACGTTATATAGTATTACGTTATAACGTATAACGTTATATAGTATTACCATATAACGTATAACGTTATATAGTATAACGTTATATAGTATTACGTTATATAGTATTACGTTATAACGTATAACGTTATATAACATTACGTTATAACGTTATATAGTATCACCATATAACGTATAACGCTATATAGTATTACGTTATAACGTATAACGTTATATAGTATTACGTTATAACGTATAACGTTATATAGTATTACGTTATATCGTATAACGTTATATAGTATTACGTTATAACGTATAACGTTATATAGTATTAAGTTATAACGTATAACGTATATAGTATTACGTTATAACGTATAACGTTATATAGTATTACTTTATGACGTATAACGTTATATAGTATTACGTTATGACGTATAACGTTATATAGTATTACCATATAACGTATAACGTTTTATAATATTACGTTATAACGTATAACGTTATATAGTATCACCATGTAACGTATAACGTTATATAGTATTACGTTATAACGTATAACGTTATATAGTATTACGTTATAACGTATAACGTTATATAGTATTACGTTATAACGTATAACGTTATATTGTATTACGTTATAACGTATAACGTTATATTGTATTACGTTATAACGTATAACGTTATATTGTATTACGTTATAACGTATAGCGTTATATAGTATTACGTTATAACGTATAACGTTATATAGTATTACGTTATAACGTATAACGTTATACAGTATTACGTTATAACTTATAACGTTATATAGTATTACGTTATAACGTATAACGTTATACAGTATTACGTTATAACGTATAACGTTATATAGTATTACGTTATAACGTATAACGTTATATAGTATTACGCTATAACGTATAACGTTATATAGTATTACGTTATAACGTATAACATTTTATAGTATTACGTTATAACGTATAACGTTATATAGTATCACCATGTAACGTATAACGTTATATAGTATTACGTTATAACGTATAACGTTATATAGTATTACGTTATAACGTATAACGTTATATAGTATTACGTTATAACGTATAACGTTATATAGTATTACGTTATATCGTATAACGTTATATAGTATTACGTTATAACGTATAACGTTATATAGTATTACGTTATAACGTATAACGTTATATAGTATTACGTTATGACGTATAACGTTATATAGTATTACCATATAACGTATAACGTTATTTACTATTACGTTATAACGTATAACGTTATATAGTATCACCATGTAACGTATAACGTTATATAGTATTACGTTATAACGTATAACGTTATATAGTATTACGTTATAACGTATAACGTTATATAGTATTACGTTATAACGTATAACGTTATATAGTATTACGTTATATCGTATAACGTTATATAGTATTACGTTATAACGTATAACGTTATATAGTATTACGTTATAACGTATAACGTTATATAGTATCACCATGTAACGTATAACGTTATATAGTATTACGTTATAACGTATAACGTTATATAGTATTACGTTATGACGTATAACCTTATATAGTATTACGTTATAACGTTATATAGTATCACCATATAACGTATAAGGTTATATAGTATTACGTTATAACGTATAACGTTATATAGTATTACGTTATAACGTATAACATTATATAGTATTACGCTATAACGTATAACGATATATAGTATCACCATGTAACGTATAACGTTATATAGTATTAAGTTATAACATATAACTTTATATAGTATTACGTTATAACGTATAACGTTATATAGTATTTCGTTATAACGTATAACGTTATATAGTATCACCATGTAACGTATAACGTTATATAGTATTACGTTATAACGAATAACGTTATATAGTATTACGTTATAACGTATAACGTTATATAGCATTACGTTATAACGTTATATAGTATCACCATATAACGTATAACTTTATATAGTATTACGTTATAACGTATAACGTTATATAGTATTACGTTATAACGTATAACGTTATATAGTATTACGCTATGACGTATAACGTTATATAGTATTACGTTATGACGTATAACGTTATATAGTATTACGGTATAACGTATAACGTTATATAGTATTACGTTATAACGTATAACATTATATAGTATTACGCTATAACGCATAACGATATATAGTATCACCATGTAACGTATAACGTTATATAGTATTAAGTTATAACGTATAACTTTATATAGTATTACGTTATAACGTATGACGTTATATAGTATTAAGTTATAACGTATAACGTTATATAGTATTACGTTATAACGTTATATAGTATCACCATATAACGTATAACGTTATATAGTATTACGTTATAACGTATAACGTTGTATAGTATTATGTTATGATGTATAACGTTATATAGTATTACCATATAACGTATAACGTTATATACTATTACGTTATAACGTATAACGTTATATAGTATCACCATGTAACGTATAACGTTATATAGTATTACGTTATAACGTATAACGTTATATAGTATTACGTTATAACGTATAACGTTATATAGTATTACGTTATAACGTATAACGTTATATAGTATTACGTTATAACGTATAACGTTATATAGTATTACGTTATAACGTATAACGTTATATTGTATTACGTTATAACGTATAGCGTTATATAGTATTACGTTATAACGTATAACGTTATATAGTATTACGTTATAACGTATAACGTTATACAGTATTACGTTATAACGTATAACGTTATACAGTATTACGTTATAACGTATAACGTTATATAGTATTACGCTATAACGTATAACGTTATATAGTATTACGTTATAACGTATAACATTTTATAGTATTACGTTATAACGTATAACGCTATATAGTATTACGTTATAACGTATAACGTTATATAGTATTACGTTATAACGTATAACGTTATATAGTATTACGTTATATCGTATAACGTTATATAGTATTACGTTATAACGTATAACGTTATATAGTATTAAGTTATAACGTATAACATTTTATAGTATTACGTTATAACGTATAACGCTATATAGTATTACGTTATAACGTATAACGTTATATAGTATTACGTTATAACGTATAACGTTATATAGTATTACGTTATATCGTATAACGTTATATAGTATTACGTTATAACGTATAACGTTATATAGTATCACCATGTAACGTATAACGTTATATAGTATTACGTTATAACGTATAACGTTATATAGTATTACGTTATAACGTATAACGTTATATAGTATTACGTTATAACGTATAACGTTATATAGTATTACGTTATATCGTATAACGTTATATAGTATTACGTTATAACGTATAACGTTATATAGTATTACGTTATAACGTATAACGTTATATAGTATTACGTTATGACGTATAACGTTATATAGTATTACCATATAACGTATAACGTTATTTACTATTACGTTATAACGTATAACGTTATATAGTATCACCATGTAACGTATAACGTTATATAGTATTACGTTATAACGTATAACGTTATATAGTATTACGTTATAACGTATAACGTTATATAGTATTACGTTATAACGTATAACGTTATATAGTATTACGTTATATCGTATAACGTTATATAGTATTACGTTATAACGTATAACGTTATATAGTATTACGTTATAACGTATAACGTTATATAGTATCACCATGTAACGTATAACGTTATATAGTATTACGTTATAACGTATAACGTTATATAGTATTACGTTATGACGTATAACCTTATATAGTATTACGTTATAACGTTATATAGTATCACCATATAACGTATAAGGTTATATAGTATTACGTTATAACGTATAACGTTATATAGTATTACGCTATAACGTATAACGTTATATAGTATTACGTTATAACGTATAACGTTATATAGTATTACGTTATAACGTATACCGTTATACAGTATTACGTTATAACTTATAACGTTATATAGTATTACGTTATAACGTATAACGTTATACAGTATTACGTTATAACGTATAACGTTATATAGTATTACGTTATAACGTATAACGTTATATAGTATTACGCTATAACGTATAACGTTATATAGTATCACCATGTAACGTATAACGTTATATAGTATTACGTTATAACGAATAACATTATATAGTATTACGTTATAACGTATAACGTTATATAGTATTACGTTATAACGTATAACGTTATATAGTATTACGTTATAACGTATAACGTTATATAGTATTACGTTATAACGTATAACGTTATATTGTATTACGTTATAACGTATAGCGTTATATAGTATTACGTTATAACGTATAACGTTATATAGTATTACGTTATAACGTATAACGTTATACAGTATTACGTTATAACTTATAACGTTATATAGTATTACGTTATAACGTATAACGTTATACAGTATTACGTTATAACGTATAACGTTATATAGTATTACGTTATGACGTATAACCTTATATAGTATTACGTTATAACGTTATATAGTATCACCATATAACGTATAAGGTTATATAGTATTACGTTATAACGTATAACGTTATATAGTATTACGCTATAACGTATAACGTTATATAGTATTACGTTATAACGTATAACGTTATATAGTATTACGTTATAACGTATAACGTTATATAGTATTAAGTTATAACGTATAACGTTATATAGTATTACCATATAACGTATAACGTTATTTACTATTACGTTATAACGTATAACGTTATATAGTATCACCATGTAACGTATAACGTTATATAGTATTACGTTATAACGTATAACGTTATATAGTATTACGTTATGACGTATAACGTTATATAGTATTACCATATAACGTATAACGTTATATAGTATTACGTTATAACGTATAACGTTTTATAGTATTACGTTATAACGTATAACGTTATATAGTATTACGTTATATCGTATAACGTTATATAGTATTACGTTATAACGTATAACGTTATATAGTATTACGTTATAACGTATAACGTTATATAGTATCACCATGTAACGTATAACGTTATATAGTATTACGTTATAACGTATAACGTTATATAGTATTACGTTATGACGTATAACCTTATATAGTATTACGTTATAACGTTATATAGTATCACCATATAACGTATAAGGTTATATAGTATTACGTTATAACGTATAACGTTATATAGTATTACGTTATAACGTATAACATTATATAGTATTACGCTATAACGTATAACGATATATAGTATCACCATGTAACGTATAACGTTATATAGTATTAAGTTATAACATATAACTTTATATAGTATTACGTTATAACGTATAACGTTATATAGTATTTCGTTATAACGTATAACGTTATATAGTATTACGTTATAACGTATAACGTTATATAGTATTACCATATAACGTATAACGATATATAGTATAACGTTATATAGTATTACGTTATAACGTATAACGTTATATAGCATTACGTTATAACGTTATATAGTATCACCATATAACGTATAACTTTATATAGTATTACGTTATAACGTATAACGTTATATAGTATTACGTTATAACGTATAACGTTATATAGTATTACGCTATGACGTATAACGTTATATAGTATTACGTTATGACGTATAACGTTATATAGTATTACGGTATAACGTATAACGTTATATAGTATTACGTTATAACGTATAACATTATATAGTATTACGCTATAACGCATAACGATATATAGTATCACCATGTAACGTATAACGTTATATAGTATTAAGTTATAACGTATAACTTTATATAGTATTACGTTATAACGTATAACGTTATATAGTATTAAGTTATAACGTATAACGTTATATAGTATTACGTTATAACGTTATATAGTATCACCATATAACGTATAACGTTATATAGTATTACGTTATAACGTATAACGTTGTATAGTATTATGTTATGATGTATAACGTTATATAGTATTACCATATAACGTATAACGTTATATACTATTACGTTATAACGTATAACGTTATATAGTATCACCATGTAACGTATAACGTTATATAGTATTACGTTATAACGTATAACGTTATATAGTATTACGTTATAACGTATAACGTTATATAGTATTACGTTATAACGTATAACGTTATATAGTATTACGTTATAACGTATAACGTTATATAGTATTACGTTATAACGTATAACGTTATATTGTATTACGTTATAACGTATAGCGTTATATAGTATTACGTTATAACGTATAACGTTATATAGTATTACGTTATAACGTATAACGTTATACAGTATTACGTTATAACGTATAACGTTATACAGTATTACGTTATAACGTATAACGTTATACAGTATTACGTTATAACGTATAACGTTATATAGTATTACGCTATAACGTATAACGTTATATAGTATTACGTTATAACGTATAACATTTTATAGTATTACGTTATAACGTATAACGCTATATAGTATTACGTTATAACGTATAACGTTATATAGTATTACGTTATAACGTATAACGTTATATAGTATTACGTTATATCGTATAACGTTATATAGTATTACGTTATAACGTATAACGTTATATAGTATTAAGTTATAACGTATAACATTTTATAGTATTACGTTATAACGTATAACGCTATATAGTATTACGTTATAACGTATAACGTTATATAGTATTACGTTATAACGTATAACGTTATATAGTATTACGTTATATCGTATAACGTTATATAGTATTACGTTATAACGTATAACGTTATATAGTATCACCATGTAACGTATAACGTTATATAGTATTACGTTATAACGTATAACGTTATATAGTATTACGTTATAACGTATAACGTTATATAGTATTACGTTATAACGTATAACGTTATATAGTATTACGTTATATCGTATAACGTTATATAGTATTACGTTATAACGTATAACGTTATATAGTATTACGTTATAACGTATAACGTTATATAGTATTACGTTATGACGTATAACGTTATATAGTATTACCATATAACGTATAACGTTATTTACTATTACGTTATAACGTATAAGGTTATATAGTATCACCATGTAACGTATAACGTTATATAGTATTACGTTATAACGTATAACGTTATATAGTATTACGTTATAACGTATAACGTTATATAGTATTACGTTATAACGTATAACGTTATATAGTATTACGTTATATCGTATAACGTTATATAGTATTACGTTATAACGTATAACGTTATATAGTATTACGTTATAACGTATAACGTTATATAGTATCACCATGTAACGTATAACGTTATATAGTATTACGCTATAACGTATAACGTTATATAGTATTACGTTATGACGTATAACCTTATATAGTATTACGTTATAACGTTATATAGTATCACCATATAACGTATAAGGTTATATAGTATTACGTTATAACGTATAACGTTATATAGTATTACGCTATAACGTATAACGTTATATAGTATTACGTTATAACGTATAACGTTATATAGTATTACGTTATAACGTATACCGTTATACAGTATTACGTTATAACTTATAACGTTATATAGTATTACGTTATAACGTATAACGTTATACAGTATTACGTTATAACGTATAACGTTATATAGTATTACGTTATAACGTATAACGTTATATAGTATTACGCTATAACGTATAACGTTATATAGTATCACCATGTAACGTATAACGTTATATAGTATTACGTTATAACGAATAACGTTATATAGTATTACGTTATAACGTATAACGTTATATAGTATTACGTTATAACGTATAACGTTATATAGTATTACGTTATAACGTATAACGTTATATAGTATTACGTTATAACGTATAACGTTATATTGTATTACGTTATAACGTATAGCGTTATATAGTATTACGTTATAACGTATAACGTTATATAGTATTACGTTATAACGTATAACGTTATACAGTATTACGTTATAACTTATAACGTTATATAGTATTACGTTATAACGTATAACGTTATACAGTATTACGTTATAACGTATAACGTTATATAGTATTACGTTATGACGTATAACCTTATATAGTATTACGTTATAACGTTATATAGTATCACCATATAACGTATAAGGTTATATAGTATTACGTTATAACGTATAACGTTATATAGTATTACGCTATAACGTATAACGTTATATAGTATTACGTTATAACGTATAACGTTATATAGTATTACGTTATAACGTATAACGTTATATAGTATTAAGTTATAACGTATAACGTTATATAGTATTACGTTACAACGTATAACGTTATATAGTATTACGTTATGACGTATAACGTTATATAGTATTACGTTATGACGTATAACGTTATATAGTATTACGGTATAACGTATAACGTTATATAGTATTACGTTATAACGTATAACATTATATAGTATTACGCTATAACGTATAACGATATATAGTATCACCATGTAACGTATAACGTTATATAGTATTAAGTTATAACATATAACTTTATATAGTATTACGTTATAACGTATAACGTTATATAGTATTTCATTATAACGTATAACGTTATATAGTATTACGTTATAACGTATAACGTTATATAGTATTACCATATAACGTATAACGATATATAGTATAACGTTATATAGTATTACGTTATAACGTATAACGTTATATAGCATTACGTTATAACGTTATATAGTATCACCATATAACGTATAACTTTATATAGTATTACGTTTTAAACGTATAACGTTATATAGTATTACGTTATACGTATAACGTTATATAGTATTACGTTATAACGTATAACGTTATATAGTATTACCATATAACGTATAACGTTATATAGTATAACGTTATATAGTATTACGTTATATAGTATTACGTTATAACGTATAACGTTATATAACATTACGTTATAACGTTATATAGTATCACCATATAACGTATAACGCTATATAGTATTACGTTATAACGTATAACGTTATATAGTATCACCATGTAACGTATAACGTTATATAGTATTACGTTATAACGTATAACGTTATATAGTATTACGTTATAACGTATAACGTTATATAGTATTACGCTATAACGTATAACGTTATATAGTATTACGTTATATCGTATAACGTTATATAGTATTACGTTATAACGTATAACGTTATATAGTATTACGTTATAACGTATAACGTTATATAGTATTACCATATAACGTATAACGATATATAGTATAACGTTATATAGTATTACGTTATAACGTATAACGTTATATAGCATTACGTTATAACGTTATATAGTATCACCATATAACGTATAACTTTATATAGTATTACGTTATAACGTATAACGTTATATAGTATTACGTTATAACGTATAACGTTATATAGTATTACGCTATGACGTATAACGTTATATAGTATTACGTTATGACGTATAACGTTATATAGTATTACGGTATAACGTATAACGTTATATAGTATTACGTTATAACGTATAACATTATATAGTATTACGCTATAACGCATAACGACATATAGTATCACCATGTAACGTATAACGTTATATAGTATTAAGTTATAACGTATAACTTTATATAGTATTACGTTATAACGTATAACGTTATATAGTATTAAGTTATAACGTATAACGTTATATAGTATTACGTTATAACGTTATATAGTATCACCATATAACGTATAACGTTATATAGTATTACGTTATAACGTATAACGTTGTATAGTATTATGTTATGATGTATAACGTTATATAGTATTACCATATAACTTATAACGTTATATACTATTACGTTATAACGTATAACGTTATATAGTATCACCATGTAACGTATAACGTTATATAGTATTACGTTATAACGTATAACGTTATATAGTATTACGTTATAACGTATAACGTTATATAGTATTACGTTATAACGTATAACGTTATATAGTATTACGTTATAACGTATAACGTTATATAGTATTACGTTATAACGTATAACGTTATATTGTATTACGTTATAACGTATAGCGTTATATAGTATTACGTTATAACGTATAACGTTATATAGTATTACGTTATAACGTATAACGTTATACAGTATTACGTTATAACGTATAACGTTATACAGTATTACGTTATAACGTATAACGTTATATAGTATTACGCTATAACGTATAACGTTATATAGTATTACGTTATAACGTATAACATTTTATAGTATTACGTTATAACGTATAACGCTATATAGTATTACGTTATAACGTATAACGTTATATAGTATTACGTTATAACGTATAACGTTATATAGTATTACGTTATATCGTATAACGTTATATAGTATTACGTTATAACGTATAACGTTATATAGTATTAAGTTATAACGTATAACATTTTATAGTATTACGTTACAACGTATAACGCTATATAGTATTACGTTATAACGTATAACGTTATATAGTATTACGTTATAACGTATAACGTTATATAGTATTACGTTATATCGTATAACGTTATATAGTATTACGTTATAACGTATAACGTTATATAGTATCACCATGTAACGTATAACGTTATATAGTATTACGTTATAACGTATAACGTTATATAGTATCACCATGTAACGTATAACGTTATATAGTATTACGTTATAACGTATAACGTTATATAGTATTACGTTATAACGTATAACGTTATATAGTATTACGTTATAACGTATAACGTTATATAGTATTACGTTATATCGTATAACGTTATATAGTATTACGTTATAACGTATAACGTTATATAGTATTACGTTATAACGTATAACGTTATATAGTATCACCATGTAACGTATAACGTTATATAGTATTACGTTATAACGTATAACGTTATATAGTATTACGTTATGACGTATAACCTTATATAGTATTACGTTATAACGTTATATAGTATCACCATATAACGTATAAGGTTATATAGTATTACGTTATAACGTATAACGTTATATAGTATTACGCTATAACGTATAACGTTATATAGTATTACGTTATAACGAATAACGTTATATAGTATTACGTTATAACGTATAACGTTATATAGTATTACGTTATAACGTATAACGTTATATAGTATTACGTTATAACGTATAACGTTATATAGTATTACGTTATAACGTATAACGTTATATTGTATTACGTTATAACGTATAGCGTTATATAGTATTACGTTATAACGTATAACGTTATATAGTATTACGTTATAACGTATAACGTTATACAGTATTACGTTATAACTTATAACGTTATATAGTATTACGTTATAACGTATAACGTTATACAGTATTACGTTATAACGTATAACGTTATATAGTATTACGTTATGACGTATAACCTTATATAGTATTACGTTATAACGTTATATAGTATCACCATATAACGTATAAGGTTATATAGTATTACGTTATAACGTATAACGTTATATAGTATTACGCTATAACGTATAACGTTATATAGTATTACGTTATAACGTATAACGTTATATAGTATTACGTTATAACGTATAACGTTATATAGTATTAAGTTATAACGTATAACGTTATATAGTATTACGTTACAACGTATAACGTTATATAGTATTACGTTATGACGTATAACGTTATATAGTATTACGTTATGACGTATAACGTTATATAGTATTACGGTATAACGTATAACGTTATATAGTATTACGTTATAACGTATAACATTATATAGTATTACGCTATAACGTATAACGATATATAGTATCACCATGTAACGTATAACGTTATATAGTATTAAGTTATAACATATAACTTTATATAGTATTACGTTATAACGTATAACGTTATATAGTATTTCGTTATAACGTATAACGTTATATAGTATTACGTTATAACGTATAACGTTATATAGTATTACCATATAACGTATAACGATATATAGTATAACGTTATATAGTATTACGTTATAACGTATAACGTTATATAGCATTACGTTATAACGTTATATAGTATCACCATATAACGTATAACTTTATATAGTATTACGTTTTAACGTATAACGTTATATAGTATTACGTTATAACGTATAACGTTATATAGTATTACGTTATAACGTATAACGTTATATAGTATTACCATATAACGTATAACGTTATATAGTATAACGTTATATAGTATTACGTTATATAGTATTACGTTATAACGTATAACGTTATACAACATTACGTTATAACGTTATATAGTATCACCATATAACGTATAACGCTATATAGTATTACGTTATAACGTATAACGTTATATAGTATTACGTTATAACGTATAACATTATATAGTATTACGCTATAACGCATAACGATATATAGTATCACCATGTAACGTATAACGTTATATAGTATTAAGTTATAACGTATAACTTTATATAGTATTACGTTATAACGTATAACGTTATATAGTATTAAGTTATAACGTATAACGTTATATAGTATTACGTTATAACGTTATATAGTATCACCATATAACGTATAACGTTATATAGTATTACGTTATAACGTATAACGTTGTATAGTATTATGTTATGATGTATAACGTTATATAGTATTACCATATAACGTATAACGTTATATAGTATTACGTTATAACGTATAACGTTATATAGTATTAAGTTATAACGTATAACGTTATATAGTATTACCATATAACGTATAACGTTATTTACTATTACGTTATAACGTATAACGTTATATAGTATCACCATGTAACGTATAACGTTATATAGTATTACGTTATAACGTATAACGTTATATAGTATTACGTTATGACGTATAACGTTATATAGTATTACCATATAACGTATAACGTTATATAGTATTACGTTATAACGTATAACGTTATATAGTATTACGTTATAACGTATAACGTTATATAGTATTACGTTATATCGTATAACGTTATATAGTATTACGTTATAACGTATAACGTTATATAGTATTACGTTATAACGTATAACGTTATATAGTATCACCATGTAACGTATAACGTTATATAGTATTACGTTATAACGTATAACGTTATATAGTATTACGTTATGACGTATAACCTTATATAGTATTACGTTATAACGTTATATAGTAAAACCATATAACGTATAAGGTTATATAGTATTACGTTATAACGTATAACGTTATATAGTATTACGCTATAACGCATAACGATATATAGTATCACCATGTAACGTATAACGTTATATAGTATTAAGTTATAACGTATAACGTTATATAGTATTACGGTATAACGTATAACGTTATATAGTATTACGTTATAACGTATAACATTATATAGTATTACGCTATAACGCATAACGATATATAGTATCACCATGTAACGTATAACGTTATATAGTATTAAGTTATAACGTATAACTTTATATAGTATTACGTTATAACGTATAACGTTATATAGTATTAAGTTATAACGTATAACGTTATATAGTATTACGTTATAACGTTATATAGTATCACCATATAACGTATAACGTTATATAGTATTACGTTATAACGTATAACGTTGTATAGTATTATGTTATGATGTATAACGTTATATAGTATTACCATATAACGTATAACGTTATATACTATTACGTTATAACGTATAACGTTATATAGTATCACCATGTAACGTATAACGTTATATAGTATTACGTTATAACGTATAACGTTATATAGTATTACGTTATAACGTATAACGTTATATAGTATTACGTTATAACGTATAACGTTATATAGTATTACGTTATAACGTATAACGTTATATAGTATTACGTTATAACGTATAACGTTATATTGTATTACGTTATAACGTATAGCGTTATATAGTATTACGTTATAACGTATAACGTTATATAGTATTACGTTATAACGTATAACGTTATACAGTATTACGTTATAACGTATAACGTTATACAGTATTACGTTATAACGTATAACGTTATATAGTATTACGCTATAACGTATAACGTTATATAGTATTACGTTATAACGTATAACATTTTATAGTATTACGTTATAACGTATAACGCTATATAGTATTACGTTATAACGTATAACGTTATATAGTATTACGTTATAACGTATAACGTTATATAGTATTACGTTATATCGTATAACGTTATATAGTATTACGTTATAACGTATAACGTTATATAGTATTAAGTTATAACGTATAACATTTTATAGTATTACGTTATAACGTATAACGCTATATAGTATTACGTTATAACGTATAACGTTATATAGTATTACGTTATAACGTATAACGTTATATAGTATTACGTTATATCGTATAACGTTATATAGTATTACGTTATAACGTATAACGTTATATAGTATCACCATGTAACGTATAACGTTATATAGTATTACGTTATAACGTATAACGTTATATAGTATTACGTTATAACGTATAACGTTATATAGTATTACGTTATAACGTATAACGTTATATAGTATTACGTTATATCGTATAACGTTATATAGTATTACGTTATAACGTATAACGTTATATAGTATTACGTTATAACGTATAACGTTATATAGTATTACGTTATGACGTATAACGTTATATAGTATTACCATATAACGTATAACGTTATTTACTATTACGTTATAACGTATAAGGTTATATAGTATCACCATGTAACGTATAACGTTATATAGTATTACGTTATAACGTATAACGTTATATAGTATTACGTTATAACGTATAACGTTATATAGTATTACGTTATAACGTATAACGTTATATAGTATTACGTTATATCGTATAACGTTATATAGTATTACGTTATAACGTATAACGTTATATAGTATTACGTTATAACGTATAACGTTATATAGTATCACCATGTAACGTATAACGTTATATAGTATTACGCTATAACGTATAACGTTATATAGTATTACGTTATGACGTATAACCTTATATAGTATTACGTTATAACGTTATATAGTATCACCATATAACGTATAAGGTTATATAGTATTACGTTATAACGTATAACGTTATATAGTATTACGCTATAACGTATAACGTTATATAGTATTACGTTATAACGTATAACGTTATATAGTATTACGTTATAACGTATACCGTTATACAGTATTACGTTATAACTTATAACGTTATATAGTATTACGTTATAACGTATAACGTTATACAGTATTACGTTATAACGTATAACGTTATATAGTATTACGTTATAACGTATAACGTTATATAGTATTACGCTATAACGTATAACGTTATATAGTATCACCATGTAACGTATAACGTTATATAGTATTACGTTATAACGAATAACGTTATATAGTATTACGTTATAACGTATAACGTTATATAGTATTACGTTATAACGTATAACGTTATATAGTATTACGTTATAACGTATAACGTTATATAGTATTACGTTATAACGTATAACGTTATATTGTATTACGTTATAACGTATAGCGTTATATAGTATTACGTTATAACGTATAACGTTATATAGTATTACGTTATAACGTATAACGTTATACAGTATTACGTTATAACTTATAACGTTATATAGTATTACGTTATAACGTATAACGTTATACAGTATTACGTTATAACGTATAACGTTATATAGTATTACGTTATGACGTATAACCTTATATAGTATTACGTTATAACGTTATATAGTATCACCATATAACGTATAAGGTTATATAGTATTACGTTATAACGTATAACGTTATATAGTATTACGCTATAACGTATAACGTTATATAGTATTACGTTATAACGTATAACGTTATATAGTATTACGTTATAACGTATAACGTTATATAGTATTAAGTTATAACGTATAACGTTATATAGTATTACGTTACAACGTATAACGTTATATAGTATTACGTTATGACGTATAACGTTATATAGTATTACGTTATGACGTATAACGTTATATAGTATTACGGTATAACGTATAACGTTATATAGTATTACGTTATAACGTATAACATTATATAGTATTACGCTATAACGTATAACGATATATAGTATCACCATGTAACGTATAACGTTATATAGTATTAAGTTATAACATATAACTTTATATAGTATTACGTTATAACGTATAACGTTATATAGTATTTCATTATAACGTATAACGTTATATAGTATTACGTTATAACGTATAACGTTATATAGTATTACCATATAACGTATAACGATATATAGTATAACGTTATATAGTATTACGTTATAACGTATAACGTTATATAGCATTACGTTATAACGTTATATAGTATCACCATATAACGTATAACTTTATATAGTATTACGTTTTAACGTATAACGTTATATAGTATTACGTTATAACGTATAACGTTATATAGTATTACGTTATAACGTATAACGTTATATAGTATTACCATATAACGTATAACGTTATATAGTATAACGTTATATAGTATTACGTTATATAGTATTACGTTATAACGTATAACGTTATATAACATTACGTTATAACGTTATATAGTATCACCATATAACGTATAACGCTATATAGTATTACGTTATAACGTATAACGTTATATAGTATCACCATGTAACGTATAACGTTATATAGTATTACGTTATAACGTATAACGTTATATAGTATTACGTTATAACGTATAACGTTATATAGTATTACGCTATAACGTATAACGTTATATAGTATTACGTTATATCGTATAACGTTATATAGTATTACGTTATAACGTATAACGTTATATAGTATTACGTTATAACGTATAACGTTATATAGTATTACCATATAACGTATAACGATATATAGTATAACGTTATATAGTATTACGTTATAACGTATAACGTTATATAGCATTACGTTATAACGTTATATAGTATCACCATATAACGTATAACTTTATATAGTATTACGTTATAACGTATAACGTTATATAGTATTACGTTATAACGTATAACGTTATATAGTATTACGCTATGACGTATAACGTTATATAGTATTACGTTATGACGTATAACGTTATATAGTATTACGGTATAACGTATAACGTTATATAGTATTACGTTATAACGTATAACATTATATAGTATTACGCTATAACGCATAACGACATATAGTATCACCATGTAACGTATAACGTTATATAGTATTAAGTTATAACGTATAACTTTATATAGTATTACGTTATAACGTATAACGTTATATAGTATTAAGTTATAACGTATAACGTTATATAGTATTACGTTATAACGTTATATAGTATCACCATATAACGTATAACGTTATATAGTATTACGTTATAACGTATAACGTTGTATAGTATTATGTTATGATGTATAACGTTATATAGTATTACCATATAACTTATAACGTTATATACTATTACGTTATAACGTATAACGTTATATAGTATCACCATGTAACGTATAACGTTATATAGTATTACGTTATAACGTATAACGTTATATAGTATTACGTTATAACGTATAACGTTATATAGTATTACGTTATAACGTATAACGTTATATAGTATTACGTTATAACGTATAACGTTATATAGTATTACGTTATAACGTATAACGTTATATTGTATTACGTTATAACGTATAGCGTTATATAGTATTACGTTATAACGTATAACGTTATATAGTATTACGTTATAACGTATAACGTTATACAGTATTACGTTATAACGTATAACGTTATACAGTATTACGTTATAACGTATAACGTTATATAGTATTACGCTATAACGTATAACGTTATATAGTATTACGTTATAACGTATAACATTTTATAGTATTACGTTATAACGTATAACGCTATATAGTATTACGTTATAACGTATAACGTTATATAGTATTACGTTATAACGTATAACGTTATATAGTATTACGTTATATCGTATAACGTTATATAGTATTACGTTATAACGTATAACGTTATATAGTATTAAGTTATAACGTATAACATTTTATAGTATTACGTTACAACGTATAACGCTATATAGTATTACGTTATAACGTATAACGTTATATAGTATTACGTTATAACGTATAACGTTATATAGTATTACGTTATATCGTATAACGTTATATAGTATTACGTTATAACGTATAACGTTATATAGTATCACCATGTAACGTATAACGTTATATAGTATTACGTTATAACGTATAACGTTATATAGTATCACCATGTAACGTATAACGTTATATAGTATTACGTTATAACGTATAACGTTATATAGTATTACGTTATAACGTATAACGTTATATAGTATTACGTTATAACGTATAACGTTATATAGTATTACGTTATATCGTATAACGTTATATAGTATTACGTTATAACGTATAACGTTATATAGTATTACGTTATAACGTATAACGTTATATAGTATCACCATGTAACGTATAACGTTATATAGTATTACGTTATAACGTATAACGTTATATAGTATTACGTTATGACGTATAACCTTATATAGTATTACGTTATAACGTTATATAGTATCACCATATAACGTATAAGGTTATATAGTATTACGTTATAACGTATAACGTTATATAGTATTACGCTATAACGTATAACGTTATATAGTATTACGTTATAACGAATAACGTTATATAGTATTACGTTATAACGTATAACGTTATATAGTATTACGTTATAACGTATAACGTTATATAGTATTACGTTATAACGTATAACGTTATATAGTATTACGTTATAACGTATAACGTTATATTGTATTACGTTATAACGTATAGCGTTATATAGTATTACGTTATAACGTATAACGTTATATAGTATTACGTTATAACGTATAACGTTATACAGTATTACGTTATAACTTATAACGTTATATAGTATTACGTTATAACGTATAACGTTATACAGTATTACGTTATAACGTATAACGTTATATAGTATTACGTTATGACGTATAACCTTATATAGTATTACGTTATAACGTTATATAGTATCACCATATAACGTATAAGGTTATATAGTATTACGTTATAACGTATAACGTTATATAGTATTACGCTATAACGTATAACGTTATATAGTATTACGTTATAACGTATAACGTTATATAGTATTACGTTATAACGTATAACGTTATATAGTATTAAGTTATAACGTATAACGTTATATAGTATTACGTTACAACGTATAACGTTATATAGTATTACGTTATGACGTATAACGTTATATAGTATTACGTTATGACGTATAACGTTATATAGTATTACGGTATAACGTATAACGTTATATAGTATTACGTTATAACGTATAACATTATATATAGTATTACGCTATAACGTATAACGATATATAGTATCACCATGTAACGTATAACGTTATATAGTATTAAGTTATAACATATAACTTTATATAGTATTACGTTATAACGTATAACGTTATATAGTATTTCGTTATAACGTATAACGTTATATAGTATTACGTTATAACGTATAACGTTATATAGTATTACCATATAACGTATAACGATATATAGTATAACGTTATATAGTATTACGTTATAACGTATAACGTTATATAGCATTACGTTATAACGTTATATAGTATCACCATATAACGTATAACTTTATATAGTATTACGTTTTAACGTATAACGTTATATAGTATTACGTTATAACGTATAACGTTATATAGTATTACGTTATAACGTATAACGTTATATAGTATTACCATATAACGTATAACGTTATATAGTATAACGTTATATAGTATTACGTTATATAGTATTACGTTATAACGTATAACGTTATACAACATTACGTTATAACGTTATATAGTATCACCATATAACGTATAACGCTATATAGTATTACGTTATAACGTATAACGTTATATAGTATTACGTTATAACGTATAACATTATATAGTATTACGCTATAACGCATAACGATATATAGTATCACCATGTAACGTATAACGTTATATAGTATTAAGTTATAACGTATAACTTTATATAGTATTACGTTATAACGTATAACGTTATATAGTATTAAGTTATAACGTATAACGTTATATAGTATTACGTTATAACGTTATATAGTATCACCATATAACGTATAACGTTATATAGTATTACGTTATAACGTATAACGTTGTATAGTATTATGTTATGATGTATAACGTTATATAGTATTACCATATAACGTATAACGTTATATACTATTACGTTATAACGTATAACGTTATACAGTATTACGTTATAACGTATAACGTTATATAGTATTACGTTATAACGTATAACGTTATATAGTATTACGCTATAACGTATAACGTTATATAGTATTACGTTATAACGTATAACATTTTATAGTATTACGTTATAACGTATAACGTTATATAGTATCACCATGTAACGTATAACGTTATATAGTATTACGTTATAACGTATAACGTTATATAGTATTACGTTATAACGTATAACGTTATATAGTATTACGTTATAACGTATAACGTTATATAGTATTACGTTATATCGTATAACGTTATATAGTATTACGTTATAACGTATAACGTTATATAGTATTACGTTATAACGTATAACGTTATATAGTATTACGTTATGACGTATAACGTTATATAGTATTACCATATAACGTATAACGTTATTTACTATTACGTTATAACGTATAACGTTATATAGTATCACCATGTAACGTATAACGTTATATAGTATTACGTTATAACGTATAACGTTATATAGTATTACGTTATAACGTATAACGTTATATAGTATTACGCTATAACGTATAACGTTATATAGTATTACGTTATATCGTATATAACGTTATATAGTATTACGTTATAACGTATAACGTTATATAGTATTACGTTATAACGTATAACGTTATATAGTATCACCATGTAACGTATAACGTTATATAGTATTACGTTATAACGTATAACGTTATATAGTATTACGTTATGACGTATAACCTTATATAGTATTACGTTATAACGTTATATAGTATCACCATATAAAGTATAAGGTTATATAGTATTACGTTATAACGTATAACGTTATATAGTATTACGCTATAACGTATAACGTTATATAGTATTACGTTATAACGTATAACGTTATATAGTATTACGTTATAACGTATAACGTTATACAGTATTACGTTATAACTTATAACGTTATATAGTATTACGTTATAACGTATAACGTTATACAGTATTACGTTATAACGTATAACGTTATATAGTATTACGTTATAACGTATAACGTTATATAGTATTACGCTATAACGTATAACGTTATATAGTATCACCATGTAACGTATAACGTTATATAGTATTACGTTATAACGTATAACGTTATATAGTATTACGTTATAACGTATAACGTTATATAGTATTACGTTATAACGTATAACGTTATATAGTATTACGTTATAACGTATAACGTTATATTGTATTACGTTATAACGTATAGCGTTATATAGTATTACGTTATAACGTATAACGTTATATAGTATTACGTTATAACGTATAACGTTATACAGTATTACGTTATAACTTATAACGTTATACAGTATTACGTTATAACTTATAACGTTATATAGTATTACGTTATAACGTATAACGTTATACAGTATTACGTTATAACGTATAACGTTATATAGTATTACGTTATAACGTATAACGTTATACAGTATTACGTTATAACGTATAACGTTATATAGTATTACGTTATAACGTATAACGTTATATAGTATTACGCTATAACGTATAACGTTATATAGTATCACCATGTAACGTATAACGTTATATAGTATTACGTTATAACGTATAACGTTATATAGTATTACGTTATAACGTATAACGTTATATAGTATTACGCTATAACGTATAACGTTATATAGTATTACGTTATAACGTATAACATTTTATAGTACTACGTTATAACGTATAACGTTATATAGTATCACCATGTAACGTATAACGTTATATAGTATTACGTTATAACGTATAACGTTATATAGTATTACGTTATAACGTATAACGTTATACAGTATTACGTTATAACGTATAACGTTATATAGTATTACGTTATAACGTATAACGTTATACAGTATTACGTTATAACGTATAACGTTATATAGTATTACGTTATAACGTATAACGTTATATAGTATTACGCTATAACGTATAACGTTATATAGTATCACCATGTAAAGTATAACGTTATATAGTATTACGTTATAACGTATAACGTTATATAGTATTACGTTATAACGTATAACGTTATATAGTATTACGTTATAACGTATAACGTTATATAGTATTACGTTATAACGTATAACGTTATATAGTATTACGTTATAACGTATAACGTTATATTGTATTACGTTATAACGTATAGCGTTATATAGTATTACGTTATAACGTATAACGTTATATAGTATTACGTTATAACGTATAACGTTATACAGTATTACGTTATAACTTATAACGTTATATAGTATTACGTTATAACGTATAACGTTATACAGTATTACGTTATAACGTATAACGTTATATAGTATTACGTTATAACGTATAACGTTATATAGTATTACGCTATAACGTATAACGTTATATAGTATTACGTTATAACGTATAACATTTTATAGTATTACGTTATAACGTATAACGTTATATAGTATCACCATGTAACGTATAACGTTATATAGTATTACGTTATAACGTATAACGTTATATAGTATTACGTTATAACGTATAACGTTATATAGTATTACGTTATAACGTATAACGTTATATAGTATTACGTTATATCGTATAATGTTATATAGTATTACGTTATAACGTATAACGTTATATAGTATTACGTTATATCGTATAATGTTATATAGTATTACGTTATAACGTATAACGTTATATAGTATTACGTTATAACGTATAACGTTATATAGTATTACGTTATGACGTATAACGTTATATAGTATTACCATATAACGTATAACGTTATTTACTATTACGTTATAACGTATAACGTTATATAGTATCACCATGTAACGTATAACGTTATATAGTATTACGTTATAACGTATAACGTTATATAGTATTACGTTATAACGTATAACGTTATATAGTATTACGTTATAACGTATAACGTTATATAGTATTACGTTATATCGTATAACGTTATATAGTATTACGTTATAACGTATAACGTTATATAGTATTACGTTATAACGTATAACGTTATATAGTATTACGTTATAACGTATAACGTTATATAGTATTACGTTATAACGTATAACGTTATACAGTATTACGTTATAACTTATAACGTTATATAGTATTACGTTATAACGTATAACGTTAAACAGTATTACGTTATAACGTATAACGTTATATAGTATTACGTTACAACGTATAACGTTATATAGTATTACGCTATAACGTATAACGTTATATAGTATTACGTTATAACGTATAACATTTTATAGTATTACGTTATAACGTATAACGTTATATAGTATCACCATGTAACGTATAACGTTATATAGTATTACGTTATAACGTATAACGTTATATAGTATTACGTTATAACGTATAACGTTATATAGTATTACGTTATAACGTATAACGTTATATAGTATTACGTTATATCGTATAATGTTATATAGTATTACGTTATAATGTATAACGTTATATAGTATTACGTTATAACGTATAACGTTATATAGTATTACGTTATGACGTATAACGTTATATAGTATTACCATATAACGTATAACGTTATTTACTATTACGTTATAACGTATAACGTTATATAGTATCACCATGTAACGTATAACGTTATATAGTATTACGTTATAACGTATAACGTTATAGTATTACGTTATAACGTATAACGTTATATAGTATTACGTTATAACGTATAACGTTATATAGTATTACGTTATATCGTATAACGTTATATAGTATTACGTTATAACGTATAACGTTATATAGTATTACGTTATAACGTATAACGTTATATAGTATCACCATGTAACGTATAACGTTATATAGTA